>NC_064875.1:29678438-29710938 GCF_943734745.1 Anopheles darlingi | reverse complement strand
GGTTAAACAATGCGTTTTTCATAGCCGGTGCCATCGCTAAGGAGAACCACTTGAGGATTGATTGTTATTTAATTATCAACACTTTTAAAAGCATCATGTGCTATGGCAACGAATCAATTGTTTTGTGTTCGCCATCTGGGTGTGAAACCCTTTTAAGTGCTTTTTGACGTGAGAAATCGAGAGACACGATGAACACCCCAACAGGACATTCCAGGAGCATCCAAATAGTGGCCTTAAACTAAACAACTATCACGAAAACATGTGTAATCAATCTGATAGTATTTATGACCGACCAGCAACTCAACCATTACCACTTCTACGGACAACATTCTGAGGCTAATGACAGTGGTTGGGGTGGAGATTTAAACCAGAAACCATCTGTTACAAAAACAACATACAGAGCAGCTGATGGTGAGCTGGACGAGGAAAACGTAGCCACAATCTGGGTTAATTACAAAAAAAGGGAAAAGGAAAAAAAGAGTACCATAATGTGAATCACGTGCGTAACCATGAATGTGGCGGTGGTTCTGTGGAGTGCCGCAGCTTACCACCAATCAATCTGTTAGAAAATGGTAAGCTGATTGGTTTCATTCATGCAGTGCCGGTTTTTGACCATTGGTTTCCCATATTTGGTTTGGTCGTTGCGGATAATTATCCGCTCGGAGGGAGATGATTGCGGTGCATGTCCGTCTGTTGTGTTCATCATTGTGTTGGGGTCATGTGGAGGGGTTCTCGTATTTTATGGTTTCAGACCCCAGGGGAATGTTATCGAAAGATTTATTCATTTTTAAAGCATTAAAAATAGAATGCTATTTTCAAGCACTTTGAAAGAACCTTTCCATTATTGAAATCGTCCGTATCTTTTTCTCGAATCTGTAGATTTTTATTAAATCAAAAAAGCGCGATAATATTCAATTGTTATACTTTGTTAAATTTTCGAATAAAAGGCGTATGTTTTGTAATTGACAAAACGTTTGAAATTATTACTTCTTCAAACATTTTTCTAAACCATCATAAACGGCAAGCACGAATTTCTACAGCATTCCTTGAGCATATTAATCCAGACATATTGGATTAGTCTTTAACGCTGGTAAATTTTTGCTTATCGTTGTTATTGGGATAAATGTCGATAGTATAAATAAGCATAATTGGTTAGGCGTTGAGCTTAATGATTTCCTTTAAAACAACAAACTAGTGACCTTTTTTTAAACTCTAAACTCAACGCAAAGAAATGTTCCTGTCATTTTCAGGAATGATCTTGAAAATACAGCATAAAGCATTTTGATTTTGGACACCTAATGAAATTTGGACCTAATGAAGACATAATAACTTGAAACCGGAAGAAGAGTTACATTTTTCAATCGTTTTCTTCTTCGAACATTCTGAAAATCTATAAACAGTACCTTCCCTGATAGCTGGACATCCCTGGATCAATGTTAATGAATTTCAGCGCTAAATGCTCTGTTGTGTTATATTTTTAAGATAAACTAGAGAGAATAAACTAGTGTATAATTGGCCTCCGACATAGACTGTCGGGACCAAAAACAAAACTAACTAACTTGCATTATCTATGAATGTTGCATTTTACCAGAGTCAGTTAAATCTCAATTGGTTGAATTCAAATACAAAATGACTGAAAAAAGAATCTGCTGTTCTGCTGTTGTAACAAACACACTGAAAAGTAAAAGTTGTGTAGCAAAGTGTCGTCACCAACCAGACAAACCTGACCAGCAGACCAACGTGGTAGAGATATGTACAAGACTGTTGCACACGAAAAGTTTACAATAGCTCAAACCCAAAACGCCCCATTCACGACACTAGGCGGATGGCACGAAGTTCATTAAACAAATATAGAAAAGTTTGAAAATGAATGTTCTGGCGGTTAAACCGAAACAGCAACACTATATCGTGGTGGTGGTGGTGGTTCGTCGTGGCTTTTAGGGCAGGGGAGCGGGGACGAAAGTTTCCTCAAAAAGCCAAAAATACCACGGACAGTGTTTGTTAAAAGTCGGTTTTTCGGGTGGATACCTAACCGTAACCATTGCCTAAGCCAAGCAGGCAGCCTATCTCTCGTGTTCATTTTGGGTTGCGTTGCATATGAGGGATTGATAAGAAAGAGAGAGAGGGAGAGAGAGAAAGAGAGAGAGAGAGAGCGTGAGAAAGAGAGAAGAAGTACGGTAACATAAATGACAAAACTTTGTCCAAAAAACCAACACTCCGTTCCGCGAGCGCTTGTGGCATCTGCGGGTTGTTGTGCTTTGCTTAGGCTCCTCTCAGCCCTGCTCCTGCCCTGTGTCCATCGTCGAGTGTCGTCGTGCAGTGTATAGTTTTGGGTAAATAATTTACACATAGTTCTCTGGCAGCCCAGGGGGGTAGCGCCACCACTAAGCGGCCATCTGGTTCATGGATCACGATTAAAAGGGTGCCCCCAAAACGAGAAAGAGAGAGCGTCCATAGCGGCCTCGTGTGTGTGTATGTGTGGCCGAGTGTTCCTGGCCCTGGGTTCAGGGTGTTGGTCGCAGTTAGCACCCGAGGCCTGGTTTTATCAAAAGTCATAAAATAAATTTAATGCCCACTTTTCCGTGGGCTTAAGCGTGAATTGCTTGGTGCTTGGTGCTTCGTGGTGTGTGCTTGGTTTGGCACACTGCGGCCTGTCCCCTGCTGCTGCTGGTGTGGTAGTTTGTTTCGTTCCGATTGCCGTGCTACACCGTGGCCGAAATGGATACTACTTGACGCCGCTGGCTGGCTGGCTGACCGTTGGTGGCAGTTTACTAGGAACGGATATTAGGCGCTCTTTATGGGCACTGCTGCTTTTGCTGCTCGCTTCTCTTCATCTCCTCCAGCAGGTAGGTAATGTAATTTTAATTCTACAACTCGCCGTGGTATTGGGCAGCACAACGGCACACTACCTCATTATAATAGTCGCCTCCGGGTGGCGGCTCTCTGCTGCTGCACTGTGCCCCTTTTGTGCGAAACCTTCTGCGAACTGCTGGCTTCAGATGGCCAGGCTTGTGGCGAAGCGAAATGTTTTCATACACCAACGTCATCAGGCTTACAGATGGGCCCCTCCCCCCCCCCCTTTTCCATCCCTTTCTCCTTCTGGTATGAACTTCTTGTGAACCCTTTAAGTAGCAATCACCTCGGGCAACGGTAAGCGACCGCTGAAGAATGTGTTTCTCCGCCACTCCGCTATGTTCTGCCTTACTATATTAGTCCCCATGTGTGCGTGTGTTAGTATGTCACCCACCTCTCGGGAGGACAGGTTGGAAAGCGGGGATCGCGCTGGATTGCGCTAGCAGGAATTATAATTTCAAATGGCAAATAGTTTTCCAACCAACGAGTCGAGCGCCATTGTCGTGCGATAGGCACCGTTAGGAAGCCGGGTTGCTTGGACTATTTATTATCGAGGCAGGCTCTTGTGGCGCACTTGGTGCTTGGTGCTTGGTCGTACGTGGTAAGGCAACAAGAGAGCATATTGGCATTCATAGGCCCCTCTTGCTCCGGTAAGAGCATCGGCAACTGATTCTCCGTGGCCGAGGGAACGGTATCAGCATAAAAGCTTAAGCAGCTTGCAACCCTCAAGGTAACAGTGCTCGGCAGCGGCAACAACAAGCATGCTACCGACGATCATGCTGCAATTTGTAGCGCTGGCAAATGAATTACATTTTCCCTGGCGCTGTTGCTGCTGCTGATCAGTGCGCGCATCTCCTGCGGCGGCTCCAGGGAAAGCACAATTTATGAAAGTATAATGCCTATCGCCATTTTCGCTAGCTCGACTAGAGCTCCACTAGAGCGATGCTGAGTTAACGATTGGACCGATTCGCATGAAAAGCTACATGCACTGGCCCGGTAAGGGGAAATGAAATTAATCATATTTTGGTTACAACCACCACACCCCCTACGGTGCATGGTGAGGACTTTGCGGAAAACGATAAATGAATTGAATTGCTTTGAACCCGTGACTACATTGTATGTGGAATGCGTGGTGCTAGTCGTTCGAGGAATTAAATGAGGTCTCCCCTTTCTCCTATTATGTATGCTAATGCCAAATCATTTGGAGTACATAAAACTGGATTGCGGTTTCGAAATTCGTTTTTGTTGGGATAGAAAGGATGCCAATGGGCGCTTCTGAAATGATGCTAAGTAGAAGTTTATGAGAGACGTTTTCCAATTTTGAGTCCGTATCGGCTGCTGACATCATTGCGTGTGGGTGCCAGTTGCGTCAGTTTACTAATATCCCATTAAGATCGAACCCTTTCGAACTTCGAAATGAATCAATTGAATGTGATGTTGGGATTGAAAATGGGGGTTTAAGAAAATTGGGCTTATCAGTTGAGAAACATGCAAGAAGCAATGAAATTCTAGTACTACTCGGCAGTATTTCAGGGATTGACGTGCCTGTGATTTGATTTGTGTTCAACAAATGTAATGCCATATTAAATTCATATGTTAATTTGGATCCAAAACAAGCTTATTACTAAGACTTTTCGGTCGAAACCGTTCAACGTTTTTTAGTCTCTTAATAGATTTTGTTTAGGAAGGTCCGTGAGATAGGAACTGGTAGAGATTGGAAAAGTTATGTTGAAGATAAAAAAGCAAGCGTTACATAATATTAAAAAAAAAATCAAAATATTTTTATTGAACGTGTTTCAATTTTTATTGCACGTGGTTCATGAAATATTGACGGGGTTATAGGGCTTACAATGTAAAAACTTATATAATGTACCACATTTCGAAATGTTCAGTCTTGCATTTTCGGTGCTACGATGGGCATCGAAAATGCAAACGTAGGTTTTTGGAAAATCCACTTCAAAACAGCGAAATGGATTGAGTCAATTATTTATTGCCATACTCATGAAAGGATCAGCTTGAGCGGATTTTTGAAAATTTTCTATAATAATAGATATGATACCTCACAATTACCAATAATTAATATCATTGGTTCTAAGCAAACCACGAATTACGACCATTCAATGATCACTTATACCATCGAGATTCGCCGTTTGAGTAACAATGGTATAAATATTATAATATTTACACCACGTTTCCACAAACTTTCGAAACATCATCCGTGTCATGTCCTGCGTAAAAATAAAATTTTGCTGAGTTCGCTTCAGTCGCGTCCTGTCGTGTTGATCACTTCGTCCAAAAATGGCATGTTTGCTTTTCCAGGTTAAGGTGAGGGAGAGTGGCTAAGGCCGGAGCAGCGTGTGGCAGTGTGTTAATGGTGTTGTTGTTTTCGAGTAGATAACACCAGCTTAAACCAGGAAGCGATCTGCAAGATTGGGTGGATTTTGTGGAGCCGATTTGTACCGAACGAACTTAGGCACGCGGTACGTTCGTACGCTAATACCTTGCCCTGGTTACCTTGAACTCGCCTGGATGGATGTTATTATTTTTGGTGAAACTTGCGAAAATGGTTTTTTGTTCTCTCTCTCTCTCCCTCTCTCAATCCCTCTCTTTGGCAAACACGAATGAAATGAGCAGGCCATGAACCGGGCTAACCTTAACCGGACGAAAAGAGCTGATAAGTAAGCAACGGCATGGAAGTGACAGCATGTCCTGTTGCTGGCAGTTGCGTTCAGGGACACCGAGCGCGGTTGCTTTGATTTTGTTTTGTTTATTTAGTACGCGCGGCGCACGAAATGTTTTTGTTTGCTTTTGGTGCGTGAGATTTAAATAAACTCGGCGAAACAGATGCTAAACATGGCAGCAGAGCGCTGAACCAACAGAATTAGTATTCTAGAAATGAGAACATCTATATACTACATCAGAGCGTAGATCGTTTAAACACCTGATTAAATTTCATATTCTTTGTTTGGGGAGCATGATGCCATTGCGCTAAATCAGTACAGCGTATAAATAGAGAGAATATGTTTATGGGAGAACACGGTAATAAGCATATAGTGAAATGAGACAACCTTGCACAAATATTGTATTATGTAGATCATGTCAAATGAAAATTAACTCCGGTCATTTAACACCGGGTATAAATATTATCAGTGTGATGGGAGGCATCAGTCGAAAAGTTTATATCTTTTATTTCTTGCGTCTTTTCATAACCGATGTAAAAAAAATAAACAGCTGGCATTCGTTGCTTTCCTTCTCGCTGGAGGAGCAAGACATGAATTCTTTGTCATGTCACATGTTTCAATTACATATCATTAACCACAGCTGCAGCTGGTCTACAAATGAGAACAAATTGTAACAACTGTTCGCACTTCTGACTGTAATATTGCGCCGAAAGAAAACTCTTCTCTTTCGTCCATAAAATGGAGATGATGACGAGAAACAAATAAAAAAGAATAGCATCCGCCATGGAATGTTATTGATAGGCCGCAAGCTTTGGTTACCCCCAAATTGTATAGGTAAACCGAGTAGCAACACATTCTTTCGATCGAAATAGCTTCGGAGACATCTGAGGGTTTTGATGTTTATTATGTGTTTATTATCAGCACCATCAACGATGAACTTCGCGCGCTTTGATCGAGCATAATAAACACATGCTGGCTGAAGCTTTGTAAGTTACTGCCAAGTGACGGCCTTTTTGCGAGCAATAGGAAACAACATAACATCGAAACGATTGTGAGCTACCATTTGTTCCGTGTCACCTACGGTTACCTACACAACAGTAATCGCTTTTGGCAACATGTTGTTAAACGCCATGGAGGGTTTTAAGTACCTTGATAAAGTACATGACTTGAAAGAAATGAAGGAAACAGGGAAGACGTTTCGAAGTTATTTTCCCGGTTCTTAGGTAACTGCATTTTACGCTGCTATCACACAAAATTTGCTTTATCGTTTTAGCCCAAAATGGCGGAAACAAACAAGGGAAATATAGAATAACTTTGTATTTGATATGTTAGATAATATTCTAAACATATTAACGCCTAGCGTCCACGTAAATGAACGATAATTAATGAAAAAATAATATCAACGTTGGGCTGCTCAATTTGTGTAACTGTTGTACAATGGAAGCGCATGGTTTTTTTTACTTTTGATGGAGGCGCATGGTCTCTCGATGGAGTCGCATGGTGTGTGGATGGAGACGCATGGTAAAAATAAAAAATGAGCGAAAAAAATGGAAGAATGTTGTGTAGGTACAAGACCGAGCCATTTCTGTAGATCTTAAATTAGTGTTTTCAATACAAAACTAAATTAACAAAATGATCATGAAAAAGTTTAATATATTTTGAATGATAGATTTTTTAACACAAAATTCAATTGAAAGAACACTCAATTCAAACGTAATTTAACTAGTTCCTTTCATCTGTTAATTTGGCATCGTCTGTATGCAATCAATTCAGTTGTGTTAATTTACACCGATTTGCGAAGAGTTGAAGAAATCCATAAAACAGTCTATTATAACGCTCTCTGCCCTTGTACACAGGAAGTTAATTCCACACACACACACACACACACACACACATACACACACACACACACACACACACACACACACACACACACACACACACACACACACACACAGCAAGTTAACTGCTTCAATCACTTTCCACCTCCGTTGATAACCAACCAGCGCGTGGTGAAGCGGTGGTTGTGATTAAGCTTTCCATAACCACGTATCACTGTTCACTCACGTGAAGAGGGCTAATTGAACTTTTATCATACCGACCGTGCCCCGATGAGATTCGCGTACCCATCGAGCGTCACATTCTGCCCTGCAGCTCCCTTCCCTGGTATTTTGTATGGAAAAGCAATTACCTGCTCTGTACGCTTACCGACCCGTACCGTTTATTATCCAATTTTCGATCGTTGCTGCTATTTCTGCCACTGAACAACACTATTCGAGTGAAAAATTTGAATCCACTTCATTCACGATAAAGCTAGTAAAATGGGATTTTTTTACGCCGGATAAAACCGACCATCAACCAGCTTCCGGGCCCCCCGGGGTGGTGGTAGATAATTTGAAAGCATAAAGGAGCAACAATGCTGCTCTCAATTTCATGCACCACCATCTTCATTTCCTTATCGGGGCGGGGGACCATGCGCACGAAACCGTGGAGTCTCTGCACATATCCTTGAGGCGATAAGGATGAGCACATAAACAGAGAGGACAGAAATCAAATTACTTACAAAAATACACCGCCGTCGAGGAAATGCGCAGTAATACAATTACAAATTAAAGTGTATCTCGAATGCAGTGCTGCAAGTGATGCACCGGTCGTAGCGGCGGTGGCGATACAATTTTGCATAAATAACACCAACAACGTAAATGTTTGTGTGTCGAATGCAATTATATTTCCGCGGCCGAAGCGGCAGGGAAGTTAAACATTGAATGCACACGATCCAATAAAAAAGAGAAATGTAAATCATTTCACTCATACACCAAGGTGTCCGCTGAATGCAAACGAAAGTGCAATATACCCGGAGGCGTAGTTTTATGCGTCAAAATCGTACCGCACTCGTCACGGTTGCACCCGTGCACTCGCGGCCGCAAACGCCTGGATTGACGAAGGTCAAAGGTGCTTAATTTATTCATTCAATTTTTACAAAATTTATTTTCCATGTCACAACATGATTGGACTGTGCAGGACACGAATCCATCCATCCAGCGCTGAATCCACTCCGCCGGAATGGTCGAAGCCAGGAATGGATATAAAAAACAAAACGCGAAGCTTCACAGTTTTTAGACATACAGAAGTGACAGGACAGCGAACACAAATAAAACGTTGACACAGCGCAATTGACACTCTGACAGTATTGTGTGCTATGGTTGGTCAACGCCAGGTTCAGTTATCTCTAGTACAAATCGCATCGTCCGTATGGGAGGGTCATCTTTCACTGTCGGACCGTTGGTACAGTTGGTCATGGTCTAATTCTTCCCTAGTCTTTGTTTAGTAATCGTTCACTACGCGCACTACGCAGCTGTGTGATTTCGTGAGGTTTTTTGGGATTTTTCTGCTGCATATCAGTTCCCCGAGTTCTATTCACGGTAATAAGAGAAGGAGGTTTAGGTAACTAAAATTTATGTTTGGTGAAGAAACTGATGAACTTCATTCTTTTATCAGAATGTAATATTAAACTATCAGGTCTCTAAATTAGTTCTTTCATGCCAACGAGTTTGGGTCAGTTTCGTACGTTTATGTGTTATAACGTCTTAAAGTATGACTAAATACTGTTAAAAGGCAATACGTAACTGTTCACTATGCACATATTAACTCACTGCACATATTAACTATATCTTTTTTTTCTCGAATGAAAAATTGTTGGTTAAAATATGTGATCAATATGTTACTATGGGCCCTATTGCGAGTGTCTTGTCTTGCAAACGAGACTGCCTTACTACTGCTGAAAAAACTTAGCAGTCTTGCATAGCTTTTATGAATGAATTTGTGATTTTTTACAGCCTGAGTTCAAATCAAATACTAATACTACCAAATTAATCACCAACACCACTGAAAACCAACATCCTTCGGTCCAATGGCAACGAGACTTTCAGTCTCGTTTTCAAGACTCAGAGTCTGGTAGGTTTTGGCAACAGACTCTGAGTCTTGAAAACGAGACTGAAAATGGTATATTTTTTCGTTTTGGTCGTAGTTGCCATTGTAGCGAAAGATGTTGGATTTTGGTGGTGTTGGTGATTAATTTGTTAGTATTAGTATTTGTTTTGAAATCAGGCTGTAAAAAATCACAAATTCATTCATAAAAGCTATGCAAGACTGCTAAGTTTTTTCAGCAGTAGTAAGGCAGTCTCGTTTGCAAGACAAGACACTCGCAATAGGGCCCTATATAAAAAAATTTGTGACAGCTGGCTTCAAATGATTGATACCAGAGATTTTTACGTTACGGAGACACAAAACTCTCGGCCCAACCCCGATGAAATCCCGAAAAAATGAAACAAACTAAAATTTTAACAGTGTACTGCACCAAAATCCTCTGGAAAACTAGACACATTATTGATGGAGAATGTTATCGTCAATAATGAATCCATTTGAAGCAAGCAGTGGATGTTTTAGTTTAGAAAATAAATAGGTTTTGTTGTAGCAAAAAATTGAAAAAACTAATTCAGGGACCTAATAAATCTTTTCGAGAGTACTTGGTCTTATTACGGGGCAAAATGGATGGAAACTACGTCTATTTCATTTAATTTTTAATGGCGCATCTGCAATAATGTACTTTTTTCAGTAGCCATCGTAGCTTTCTGCTGGATTATTTACAATGTTCAAATTGACATTAAAACATTTAACTTACATATTTATTTTAAAAAAATCGGTTTCAATATTGTAACCGTTCAATCGTTTTGTTAAATATTGCACAGCTGGAAAACAGTGTGCTGATTAGGAGAATTCTAAAAATTTCAGTTTAATAGTTTTGACGCTATGATGCGCATGGACTTTGAACACAGACGTAAATTTGGGGAAAACCGCTCCAAAATATCCAGATGCAATCCAACGACAAATACAAGCCAAAATAGGTACAGCAGCTGGGAATAAATTTATTTATTCTAAGCTTATTGAGCAACAAAGCTTTCAGCCTTTTCGAATTATTTAATCTGGATAAACTTTCGCAGCACTTTGGATTAGATTCTAAAACTTTACTAACTAAGATGAGTTCTCGAGCCTCGAACCTGGTGCATCAGTGGTGTAGATCGATCAAATCAATCAACCCCGATTCCGTTTCCGTGATGCGTGATTTGCGATACGGAGAGCCGGTTTTTACGCTCCAAATCCGTGGTGCAACAGACATTAATTCCAGCAACAGCACAGAGTCCGGGGATGATCTGAAAGATATGCGGACAACTATGGGACATCGATCTGGCTGGCTCACTGTCGCCTGTGTCGGAGGAAACAACGACGAGAAGAACGAGAAACAAAAAAGAACGCCGAACGCTGCTGCGTTGCTTGGATGGTTGGTTGGTTGGTTGGTTGGGGAACAAAATGATGCATGATGACTCTACATGATAGCATGATGCATGACACTAGAACAAAGTATCGGGACCAGGATCTGATAGGACGATGACGACAACGCGATGCTTGTGCCCCCTTCCTTCCCTCTGCTCCAGCCCCTTTTGCCATTACGCGCCTAGGCGACAAATGCACATGCATGCCAGGAAGATACACTCTGATACACTTTGCTCCAGCAAGAGGGTAAGAGGTTCGTTTGCATGACTAGAGCATGGCGTTGCTGGTACCAGGAATTTCGAGCTGCGAGCCATTGTTAATCTGGCGTGGCCTAGGCGTGCTGGTGTTACTAGCGTGCGACTACACACACACACACGCGACACAAACGCCAACAGAGAAGCTCTGGAGGAAAGAAAAAAAAAGGAACAGTTTCGAAGTCATTCCCGATTGAGCAGCAACGAACAGCGCTTGTGTGGTACCGATTTATCAATGTCATCTCCTCGGAGTGACGGCTTCGTGGGGTGTTCAGGGCCCAACCGATGTCGCAGGCAAAAAAAGAAAATGAGAAAAAAGACCAACATGCGCGGCCAGCATAGGAGAACGCATTTTTTCATCATAATTCTCTTTCTCCTCCCCTCCCCTCCCTTCCGCACGCACGGCACGTTGATTGAATTGCACCAGTGTGCAGCCCGTCAGCGATTGAGCCGTCGAGGAACCGGAAAGTTGGACACTTTTAACCACCATCCGCCAGAGCCGGAGTTATGACGATGGGTTTTGAGCCAGTCGTCGGAGCACTATCGCCGCTGAATTCCGGTGGTCCATGCATCGGGTCCATGCGCGCGTAGATCGTGGCAAATGAACTTCCCGTGCGCTGTGGCAAATGGAGTAGAATCTCTGCCTAGAAAGGATTCTCGCAGAGCGCGAGATCCTGAAAGGATCGCTTTGCACGCTTTGCATCATTCAGGGAATCGTAGAAAAAAGACTCGCCGCATTCAAGATTAATGGGCCTTAAATGGTGCCGTTTGGAAGGAACAAAGTGCGATTCCAATTGATGTCAGTGAGTAAGGGGTTGTGTGTATGAAGAGAGTAATGCGATGCCGAATGAGATGCTTGGAAATGACGAAATGATATGCTGCACATCGTAGTGACGGTTGCATCATCGTTCGTTGCAGTGTGAAACAGACCACAGGACACGAGAGCGCATGACACTGCCTTTTTGTGATTGTGTGAATCTGATTCTATGCCAACGAAAAGTGAAGTCAAATTGTCGTTTCTTTGAACTACACGCTAAATTAGCTGCTGTTGAAGGTTTGAAGTGTCAAATGCGAGTGTATCAGCTACACCAGTGTTGAACATGGATAGTGTGTCGTTAAGTACCATGAAAAGTGTTAAATAACGGTCTAAAATAACGCGTTCTTGGCTTTGCAACTAGACTAGTGACTGAAACTCTGTGGAGGTCTTCCAAGTAATTGACAGTCACTGATGTAATTTGATTATTTACTAGACTATATATTTTTGGACAATCTATCTATCAATTATTTCAAGCAAAACGTGTTCCAGAAACCAAAATCCAAACAGAAAACCGGATTTAAGCGTGGGCTTACATATTGACTTTTTGTTGCTTTTCTATTTTGTTTTTTTTTATGCATACTGAATCAGAAATAAAACTAACAAAAGTATTGTTTTTTAACTCGTTATTTATGAATATTTCGACGTATGTTGCTACTTTGAAGCGTGTTTCTCAACTCCTTTTCATGATTGGTCTTCATCGAAGCGTAACACCTGCTCGATAGATGGATTTAAAATTATGAACATTGCACCTGAACTTTATTTTTCAGGTAGCACAGTCAAGATTTTATCGGATTTGATAATAATCTTTCTTCATTAGTTGTGCAAATCTCTTAGTTTTAGTCTAAATCATCATCGAACAAATCATTGCTTCTGCGAAAAGCTGCCAAAATTGAAAAATTGCAAATTTCGATAACACTCAACGGGGCTACCCAATTAACCCTCGGTTGGGCACCCGGCGTTTACCCCTTCGTTGGGCACCCGGCTACCCGGGTACCCAGCTCATGTGCATTGCATAGTTAAGTGATTGTTCCGCCGTTTTCATCAGTTTTATGGCAAAAATAGTGCACAAGAACTAATTTAAGGGTCTTGGCAAAGTGTTTTTGTTTCAAAATCAAAACAAAATGCATTAAAAAACAATAAAAACAAGGAACATAATATCATTGGGACCGCTTCACACGGTCATTCTCTACCGAGTACATCGCATAGCAAGCATTGAAATCCAAAAGTGATGTTATTTTTCTGTAATTGTTTTAATAAAATTAATTATTTCTTCGAATAAAACTGTTTTGCATCGTAAAAGGCTTTTGCACAACCCACACAATTGATACTAGTGATGCTGTCCATGGTGACCGACAAGCAAACACTTTCGTCATACCATACCATTTGTACGAATTAATGTTGCAGATGTGAAAGGTACATAATTTTTAGTAAGATAGGAATGCACAATGCGAAATAGTAATTTTGTAACACATAAGCTGTCATTTTTAAGGTATTCCTCACAAATTTACGAGCAGCTATTCATATGAAGGGACCTTCACGATTACACAATACATTCGCGCAAAGCTAACAGTGTACGGTAAAGAAGTTTCCGTGTATTTCAAAATGTATTATTTTTTAATCTGTTTTTAATCTGTAATCTGATTAGATTACTACCGGCCAAACATTTTCTGGCTGATAGACAAACATTCACGCCAGAGAAGTAGAACATTTGATTTCTTACCCGGGAGAAGAACCATACAGAATCATCACAATCGTCCAGCTACTTGTAATTAGTTTACTTGTTATTGTCGCAGAACTTCACACATATTGGAACTTAGCAAGGAACAATAATCAACAAAATCTTTTTTTCGTTATCCGCGTTGCCAATTGTTTTGTCACATTCATATAACTTTTAGAAAACAACATGTGAGGTGTGCAAAAGTATTATGAACGGCGACTACTTCATCCGCAATGGGGACAAATTTCCTAGTTATCTAATTGAAAATTGCTTGAATGCTCAAGTTGTAAGATTAGTTTTTGAACAAGTTGAAATATAGAGCATTTTTTGGTAAAATGAAGTTCCCAAATACCAAATCAACTACAGGTTATATGAATCTAAATTATCGCGGTGCCTTCCACTTCCATCAGAGCTCTCACTTGCTATATTTGTCTCTGGGGTCAACCGAAACCCCACCTTAAGTCTTTTGAATCAAAATAAGTGAATAGTTTACTCATATGTTATGAAAATGGCATTGTACAAACCATTTTTAATCAGTATGAGAAATAATTTATAGGTGAAATTGCACATAAAGGGCTGAATAATGTGTTACTTATTTTTCTCCTATTGCTATTGTTACAACGCAACAATAACTAAATTTTGAATTTATTTTCATTAAAATATTGTAGTTTACTTATTTAACAATTGATAGACCCGAGAATATTGATAAATGTTGATCAAAAGTATTATTTTGTGTTTATAAACATAGCTCATATGCATGGGCAACGCGCTGGGTACCCGGGTACCCGGGTGCCACTGGGCGTATGTTATTTTTATCGGTCCATAATTACCTTTAAATATTAGTTATCAAAACAATTCCGATGCCAATTCGGCGTGAAATGAGTTGTACTTTGGGGATCCGGAGTTTCGTGAAAAAATATTTACGGGAAGTCATTCATTTTTTCGCTGAAACTTGAAATGGATACCCGGGTACCCGGGTGCCCAACCGAGGGTTAAACTTATAATCGTACAAAAACATATCGAAGGGCTTATACAAGTATACTCTAACGAAACATACGCGGCCACCGAAAAATTGTTTCATTTTTGGAGACACGCCGTTCTATATTTGATGCCATGGAGTGAATGTTTCATTTTGATTACATATGTAAACGTTCCGTATGTTTAAATTTCTAATTTTGATGCCATGCAATGAAAAAGCAGACTTGAAAAACTATAAAAAAATAATCCTTAGACTCCTCTGGAGAGAATACTGCAATACAGATCAATACCTTTGGTGTTACTAGCAATACAAATACGAAGTTCAGAGGATCTTCAAAGTTCCGTGGATCTTAGAACATCGCAAAATTCTGCGACAACAAATCGGAGCCACACGTGTGCCACTTGACGGTGCTGGAACCGCAAACGCTGGAAATGCTGCAGCGTAATACGTCAGCGCAGCCAGCACCAGTCCTGGCACCAGTTTTCACTGCAATGTAGCTTCTTGAGCAACTACGGTAATCAGGTAAATCTAGATGCGCTTGATAAAACGGTCACGTAGAACCCATTACGGAAGTGGTAGAGGTCCGCAATACTTGCATCTTGTTACCGGATGTGTGATTTCACTAGCACATAAATGCTTGGCCGCACTTTCTTGTTTCTTCAACTGCTTGTGTCGTTGGTGTTGGTTTATTGGTTGTTCGCCTGTTGGCAGATGTCCGTTACACCTTTCCCGCAAAAACATGGGACATGTTGGTAAACTTTCGAGTATCGAGCAGACTGTCTGCAGGTACTTTGTTTTGACTAAATAAATAGTAAGTAGTCTCTGATGAGCTATAAGTTGTGCTTTAGTGTGTTTTAGTTTGTAATAGTGTGCTTTAAAGTTACAGTTTTCTAGCAGCGTTACACAGCGTTCAAGCAATGGAAAATCATGTTCTGTGTCGATAGAATGGGGTATGCGAATACAAACAGATTTTGTATGGTATGAGTTCTTCAGTTAGTATTCAAAGAAGTTTAATGGTTGAATGTTTGAATTCAATGTAATATACTGAGCCAACTTTCTATAGCCACAGAATGTTAAAAATAAGAATTTTAAACAAGTAAGGGAAGATATTATCATATTTTTGGAAATATTGATATGGGTCTTTTAGGATGCATCGGCCAAAGAAAACGAAAATAAATAAAAGTGATCAATATTATTTTGAAGGATCTACAAAATTTCGCAATTTTGTAGCGAAGGCCGTAAAAATTAATTACGTTAATGAAGGACAACTAAAATGAAACTGCTGTAAAAATCCATTAAATCGGTACTGAAATTCAAATTCCCTTTTGCGTCTCGCAGTTCGCAAGGACTCTTACATAATCCGATCAAACATGAATTAGTCTTTACAATATAAATCAAATATGCCACCAGAACAACTTGAAATTAGTAAAACTCGCAATAACACGTCAGTGGGTACGGCGACTTTGTGCTTTGTAGCTCTTCTACAGATGAAATCTGAATAAAAGTTCTGATTCAGAATATTTATTTTTTCTGGTTTTTTCAACTGTAGGTGATCTTTTTTAATAAATAGATGCTTACTTTTGGTCGTTCTGATGATTTCGCAGACAGCTGGTGTGATTTACGAAAAGAACAGAAAGATTCCTTATCTCGAGTTTTTCCACGAAAATCTCAAATGATTAGGTTGTTATGTTGTTACGGGCACAACTCAATTTTGCGTCGTAATACGATTTTAATAATTAGATGCAAGCTCCACGGACCTTTTAGTTTTCGTTTTTTTTAGTTTTCGAGCTGAATAACTTCTAAACATTTTTTTTCCATGGTCCATGGTTTTTCCAATCCATGGTTTAATACCCACAAAATTGTTTTTTTGTGAATGGCCACCGCGTAGTTTTTTGCTAAATCCATTGAAAAAGGTCTGAAGAATCATATTTCGATGGATGCATGCCCATAAAAAGCCGTAGAGCAGCATAAGGTATCAACTTTAGAAACAGAAGAAAATATGGACCCAAAAATAGTAAAAAATGCTATAAAATGGCAGTAGAACTAACAGGACTTTCCAAGTCATTAAGGGTTCAGAGAAGTAAAATAATTAGTTTACTTTCGAATATGTTCATGAAACAAATAAATTTCACCCGATATTGATTTCGAATAAATCGTTTTTGATCAAAAAATGCCGGAAACCATAAAACCTCCATTCAACTAAATGTTTTTATTCAAAATTTTGGCTGCTTAAAAATCAACCAAAACCAGAAGTTTATTTTATGAAACGGTTTGGAAGATACGTTAAAAATGTGAGTGCGGCTATAAAAAGTTTCCTTAGTGTATTAGGTGTTTGCCATTATAATGACATTCCCACGATAAGCCCATCCATTAATTAGCCATCCATAACGAATGCTTTCAATTTATAAAGACTTCATTGCTTAAGAATCAATTAGCATGTTGCATTTTAACAAGGCCTCTTACATCAACAAAATACCTCCTTTCTAATGTCTCTAAATAAACAACTTGTTTTTTAGAAAGAACTCTTTCAATCTCCCATCGCTTTACATCCGGGCTACCGAAACACATATTGGTTCATCCTGGGAATCATCCCGAACAAAAGCCATCGCGATTCCTTTCAAACCGTCGATCGAACTGCACTGTCCTTGTGGCCGAAAGGAAGGAGGATCAAGGATTTGCGGATCCGCTGGTACACCGCCGGATCGCATCGTATAAAGACTTACCTCGCATTATAGTAGTTCGATTTGTAGTACGGTGGATGGTGGTCAAAGACGTAGTTCAGGATGGGACCGGTGCTCTTCAACAGCTTCCGATGCTCCCCGACCGGTTTCACCACCATGGCCGGGGTCGTCGGATTAAGGTTCATCGAATTGATTGTTCGATGTCGTTGCTGCTGCTGCTGCTGTTGCTGCTGTTGCTGTGGCCCATTGGGGTTGACCGTTGCCAGCTGCGGGATCCTCGTTGTTTGCGTCGTCGTTCCACTGCCGGTGGCCATGCGGTGTAGATTTGGGCCGCTGGGATTACTACTACTACTACTCGCCGCCATTTCCACCGATTCCGCCTCCGGGTCCGGTTGGCTGTGGGCTTGGCTTTGCGGTAGCTCCGGTGGTTCGGGTTCGTTGTTCGGCTGCTGCAAGGCCGGCGATGTGCTGACGTCGTCGGCTACACTCTGCACCAATGCAACGGCTTGCGCATTCGATGGCCTTCGTTGTAGCAATGACGTTACGAAAGATAGATTGACGACGCTCGGGATGTCGACGGCGGATGGGGCCAGCGTAAGTCCGCCCAAATCCGTCGTAGACAGGGAGTAGCCTCCGGCCGGGTTTGCGGTCAGGTCCAGCAAGGATGATGGCGATTGAACGATGGATTCTGAAAGCGGAAGGAAAAGAAGTGAAAAAAAATAGGAAGATGGACATCCAGCGACATTAGTCTTCTATTAGTTTCTCTTAAGTCGTATCTTGAGCAAGGATATTAATAAGACTTCGCTCATATGGTTTGTCTTCGCAAAGCCATACGCTTGAAAACAACTCCCAAAGGGCAGTGCATTGCCCGGTGCAAGAGCGTCAGAGATTGTCGCATCGGAACATGTTCTTCATCTTCCGGCGTTTCTGATCTCCAAGGCCCAAGTTGGAACGATTCCATTCCTTCAGCTTGAATTGAATTCCGTGACATTTGACAGAGTTTGTGTTGATTCGGTCGTTTTGCAGCAACGCGCAACGATTTCGCTCAGTGTCAGCGCGATTGTCGAGAAAGATGTTTGCTTGTTTGAACCACAACCTTTGGCCACGCAGTTCCCTTTGTGTGTGTCGAGTCGATGCCGAGAACATGCTGCCGAGCAGACGACGAGCGCCACCGACGCCAAGGGATGTGCTAGCCGGGCTGTGTGTGTGTGGTTTTCCCAACCTCAAAAGCCCGGTTCGATTCCGCCGCCGTTTTTTTTTTGCTTCTTCGTTCCACTTTTTTGTGTTTCCTTTTCTCTGTGCCTTGTGTGCAAGCGGAATACAAATTTACAAACACGTGCGCGCGTGTATGGGTACAACACAACAGCAGCCCATCCGCGTACGTCCGTCGTGTGTGTAATCCAATCAAAATTTGCCTCTCGTAGAAGGAAAAAGGAAATTGGTGAAGCAGTGTGTCGAACGATCCGCCACACAATAGGTTAACATTATGTGCCGTAACATGCTACTTGTTCGTGTGTTGAGAGAGCTGAGACTACAGACCGTTCCTATGTTCGATATGTTGCAGACGTAGCAAAGCTTGCGAAAGTTTTCATGGAGCACCGGGAACGGGTGGCAACCAGCAGGTAGCTCAGGCAGCGTGGAGCTTTCAGGTTCAATTTCCCAAAGACCCGTCGAAAAGGAGGTGGTGGTTTAGAACCGTTACGCGCGCCCGGTACTCGACATCACGTCCTGGGATGGGGCTACGCACCGAACACAGCAAGTCGCACAAAGCTCAAATATTCGATTTCTCCCAGGGAGTGCGTTGCGGTGGTCGCGAGAAAATGGTAAATTTAAAGGAACTCGTTTGCGATGCCATTACCATCGTGTGTGCCCCGAAGGTACACACACACACACACACGACATGAAAGCGAGGTGCGCCAAGATCAAACGGAACGGTGCCTTCGGTGAATTGAAGCTTAGAAGGTGGCTTAGGAGCAGCAGTGGAGTGGAGTGCAACAATTCGGAATAAGGAATACGGAATACGGAATTGATCATCACTTATCACAGGCGACGAAAGGGATTTTCGCGCAGCGAAAGATAAAGACTATCTTTTAGGTGGATGTGTTCGACAGGTGAGCGCATCTAGAAACTAAGCTGCATGGCAATCGACGCAAATGTTGAAGATAATCTAATGGTATTCGTCATTTAATTTAAATGGCGACTGTTTGATGAAAACAAAATAACAAACAGAAAACAATATCATCAAGGTGACTGATGTTAACGATCACAAAAATCGTGCGAAACGTTAGGTTGAATTAAAAGTAACGCATTGTTTCTACGAGAATTTGCAATAACTGCTGATGAACTTTCGTGTTAGCCGTGTTGGTTAAAAAGTGTTCCGTTTCGTAGCAAAATCTGTACTCTAGTTAAAGGAATAGTTGATGCTAATCGGTGAAACCCTGTTGAAATCATTCTTTATGATCTTCTCCAGAGCGAAGTGTCTTATCACCCAGGAAATATTGCGATAGAAAGGATTTATACATTTGATTGCATTAACACTTCCCAACCAAGCTCGAGTTTTGGGGAGTTTTATTTCGACGATGGAAGCTTTGCATCTTCTTGATGGATTACAATATCTCCTCTTTTTTCCAATTTAATTGCCGTTGCTGGTCAATTACTAGCCACTAAAGGCCCGGCTATTGACAATAAAAATAAGAATTTAGTTTTGGCAACAGGGAAGCGAGATATGATTGCTTTCTAATCTCACCAAAACCTCAGCAGATCCTTCCTGTCTTACTGAAAAAGCAGTCCGTTAGAGCTAAACGTCAAATACAATAAGTATTGATCAGAATTGTTGCCGCAAAATATTCCTCAAAGCAATTCATTTGCCTTATTTAGTTACAATTCTTTGAAGATATTGATCGATTTCATTGCACTTGCAAAAAAATGCAACAGGAGCTTCAATGTATAAAATTTCTCGTGTTAATTAACGGAGTTCACATAATCATTAAGCTTCTTTTGTATTTGTTGTATGTATTATATGCAAACGGTTTAAAATTATTTTATTGTCAATGTCCTGGTCTATCGCTTAAATGCTGACTAGTTTTATGAGGGTTATGTTTGTGGTTTTTTTTCGTCATTTTCCAATGAAATGATGCCATTAGCAAGGTGTTACTTGAATAACAAATAGGCCTATACCAAATAGGCCTATACATAATTGTTCGATACCAAAATTGCTCGTAATTAGCATTTACGGTCTGGGTATGGTTTCGAGAAACTGATTATCAACCAATATACCAATTGTCCTCTTTATTACACACCGTATTATCATCATGCAACCTATAACATAATCGAACAAACAAACAACAATATAATATTATGTTTAGCTGCAATTTCGGCTTAGGAACTAGGCTTCATTTTTTTAAGTTCATAAAATTGCAAATTGTTTCCAATGAAATATGTTACTAGAGCATCCATTTTCGAACATAAAGAATTCGTTGAATTATCTCCACACAATTATGACATGCTGCCAGAAAGGAGACAAAAAAAAAGTGGTACGCTAATGGCTCATTAGATTGTTAATTGCAACGAGACATTTGGTGCAGGAATGCAGTCAATCGTCCTCCGCTCGCTTCCACTATCGGTGCAATGCGCGGTCGCGGTCCCGTTGCCGATAAACCGGGCCGAGAGCCGCATTGCTCAGCTCTGCATAGCTAATTCGATTTCGAACCTAAACTAATTGCATTCGAAACAGTGAGAAGCGCTTTAGGCTATTAGGTGGGCGACCATTTCTCCCTTCCTGGTAACGCGGTCCAGTTTGCTAAATGCAACTTTTCGGTTTGGCTTTCCGGGAACGAAACGATGGAGGAACAGATGGTGGTCATGGATGTGCATCCCTGGCCGTGCCTTGGTGCTGTGCATTGCGCTACCGTTGGACGATATTTATTTTAAGCTCGTAGACGTAGTAGGGAGGAGCAAAAGACACGGGTGCGGATGGTCAGAACGTGCCATTTTGGGGTGCTGCATCATGCTGATGATGATGATGCAGCTTTTGCATAATTTCGCCCATAGAAATAGTAATTCCCATCATTACACCGAAGGGGTTTGCAGCTTAGTCTACAACGAAGCCCTGTACACCAGGTATCCACCCCATTTTCCCGGGTATGCATCTCGCTTGCGTTTCTCCGAATTGGCTCCCAACTTCCACGAAACAACGCTCTTCGGCTGCTCTTGCCGTGGTACTTTCCTGCACGAAAACGTACATTAACACTCACTGGCGATGGTTTTCAATTGCAGGCTAAATATTACATAATTAATATGATCCTCTCTGGGGAGAGATGAACTGATGAAAGGCAAGGGTGGGGGGGAGAATATTTGCGCGCGGCATCCAAAACGGGACAACAAACAAGGGCGAAAGTAGTTAGCAGCTTGTGCTACATAATTGATACTTTGTTGCAGCACATTGTTGTTGCACCGCTGGAAGAGAAACAAACAATGCCGAGTGGAAGTGGGGTAGAAAACATTTTAATTTTTGTTGCAGATCCAAACAGATAGTGGAAGATAGTGTTACATGGTGAGTAGACAATGGGTTCCTTTTTGGCACAATTTATGATGATACAAGAGACGGCGCATGTTTGCTTGTAGGTAATTAGTTTTTTTTTGGTTCTCAAATGTAAAATGATGTTGGGATGAGCGTAGTACTTTTGTTGGATGCATCTGCAAATATTGAATTCCCAGGATTGGCTAGGGTCCGGTTAATTTACGATCCCTTCCGTCAGGTTGCGCTCTCCTAATTAAAATGCAACGGATTGCGACAAATTGGTTTCATATGAAGTGTTGCAGTTGATGTCGAAGCTCGAGTGTAATGTTACGAGAGTATTGGAATCACTGAACTGAACCAATATGCCTCGTAATGGATTATATTCAGGAAAATAATTACCTAGACTGGAATTACTGACTGACTCTGATGCGCAAATGGCATTGCTTATTAGAAAACATCCCTTTAGGCAAACGACGTGATGACCAATCGAGCCATGCGCGCTTGTTAGTATTTATATTACCGCTTGTTCAGTATTCCTATTAAGATGGCAATTAAATATGCTTTACGAAAATCACTTTGAAACTGAGTGCATTGGCTAATGTGTGAAAGTGCTTACAAAGACTGCTGCAAAAATCATAAATGATAAAACTATCAATTTATCGTGAGCTCACTACCGACAGAAAGCATTAAGGAACGATATTTGTGCAATGAATAATGGAATATGAAAGACAAAGTATACTTAAAATCAATAAAAGTATTTCTACTAACAAACAAACATTTGACATTTACCTAGATATTTTATTATAATTAAATTATACAACAGATTCCTGCAGTTGTTCAGGGTAGACCATCAATCATTTTGATACGCTCAGCAGGATCGGCAAGAGCGTTTGTTTCTGGATACAATGTTCTCACGATATTGGCAATAAATCAAATGGTGATAACGATGCCTTGATGGTTTTCCGGGATGCGAACAAGATACGAACGGTTGTGGATTGTTTATGTTAACACATCGAAAACAATTAAAACCTCGGAAATAATGGATTTTTCAATGGCAGCGGCAGCTACGCCACAGGAAAATGAACGGAGGAAATCAGACGTTTCAAGAAGCGCTCACGGGTAGTTTCACAGCAAACGGTTTGATGTGAATGATGGAATCGCTCATTTCAGTCACTTCACGCGGTTCCTCATAAATAATAATCTCCAACTTTCTGCAACTCTGTTTCGGCAACGTATACGAACAGCGCCAGGGGCTTTGAGTTCGCTGCCAGCATTGCTGAAAGCGCTGAGATATCGATCGATCTCTCCTGGCGAATCCTTCATCCCCAAAAACCGACAGGTAGCTTGGCTGCCAGCGCCAAGCGCTTATCGTGCACCTAATTCTGATGGCAGAAAAGTTGGCAAGTGACTTGGTGTCTCTCTCTCTGTTCCGGTATGGTATGTTTTTTTAACCCCTTTCGCTGGTGAGAAGCTAGCTTTATCGAACTTTATTTTTAAGTCGCTATAGCGAGGATAGACGAGGGTTTTGATTGGAATTGATCCAAACAAATAGTGTACTTCACATTGCAATGGGATTACCATGTGTTCGAGTGCTTTTTTGCTTCTTCGTTGGCCTCTTTCGGCTCTTTTTAAATGCTTCGATAAGACCTTTCCCGTATCTGCTAGGAGGGAGATAGGAATAGATGAAAGATACGACTCGATCATACTGATTGAACGAGTCTTTGAAAGGAAATAGCAACCTTTCCTTCCAACTATCACATAAATTTTTGAGAAAAAACGATTTTAGGAATATGCTATTATGAAGTATCAATTTTTATACACTAAACACTTTTGAATTTTACACACATTTGTAACCAGTCATACACATTTGAAATAGCATACAATGCATATATCTAAATGCTGAAACTAACGATGTAAAATACTGAAGTAATATGAATACGAATTGCAGGATGTCAGACCCTTGTGTTGACATTGAATATGAAACTATACTGCGGCATTTATATATTTAGAAAACTGAGGCAGGTTTATAATTATTAAAAAATACGTTCACAGAGCTTCCAGCCAAATTTAACTAAAGCAACCCTAATTTAGCAATCCTAATCGTATTAAAGTACATTTGTGCAGACGTGTCTTTCTTAATTTGGACGTAGTTTTCAACAAACGCAAAATATGACCAAATTTTCTCAAAAAACGTTATTTATTATAACATTTTCAAGAAAAGGCTGATAGATTACGTTAAAAAATCTTCAAGTTCAAGGAACTTAAGGTCCTACTTCTGAAGGAATAAAAAAAATGTCATCACATTTTCGCCAGTCCAATATTTCGACACCTAGGAATCTAGGAAATGTTCCGTTTGCTTGAAGACCAACAGAGCTTTGAAGATTCTTTTTATCCCCCTTAATTGTTCCAACAGTTTTTGTCTAACTCCCATGCAATCCCCCATGCGCCTTCATCTACTGCTTCTTCTGCTTGATAATCCAGCACGAAGGATCGGTGACAATCCTTCGAATTATTAATGCTAACACAATTACCTGCTGTGCGTTGCTGGTGCTCAGGCTTCTGAGAGCTAAGCTGCTGCTGCTGGTGTTGGGATTGTGGACGGTGCTTCGAGCCAGTCGTTTCGATTGATTTTTCGATCGCCTCCAGCGACTCCTCGAGCTCGGACAGTACGTTGGCGTGAGCGGATGCGGCCGTAAGCTTGGCGGTGACCGGCCGGTCTACCGCTACCGGCGGCACCTGGAAGCCCTCGCGTATAATGACATTTCCGTGGCCCGTCCGCATCCGCGTCCGCTCCTCACCGCCGACATCTTCTTCGGTCACCACTTCCTCATCATTATCGTCATCGGCCAGCGTCGACTCACTGCCGCCGTCACCATCGTTGTCGTCGTCCTCGTCGTCCCCCTCATCGTCATCGTCATCACCATCGTAGACATCCTGTTCGATCAACGGTTCTATTGCCGATGATAGGCCAACGGTGGCCCGCCGGTCATCCGTCACAAACTCGGCTTCGGGTTCGTTGGCCGTCGGCGGCGATGTCCGTTGGCTACCGACGCCGCCGACGCCGCCGATGCCGCCGCCTCCGCCGTATGCTTCAATCTGGCTCCTGTTCTGGCTGTCATCGGCAAACGTTGGTCGCCTCGGCTGCTGATGGGTACGCCGTTCCATCGTCTGCTCCGCTGATGATGACGCACAGTTCGCTATCATTAGTGCAATTAAACAGCATTGATACATCATGGCGGTGCGCTAGGGTGCGCCACATTCACGCTCGGCGTCTTTGCGCGCGTGTTGCACCACGATGACAGTGATAATAATGACGCCCTTGTTGGTGGTTGGAAGCAACAACCTCCGTTTTCCCCGGGTGTGTGTGCGTGCGCTGCTGACGGCGGAATCAATATGATAGAGGCTTTCGTTTCGATCTGCCGACGGGTACTGCTAAGCGCTTGGGTGACATTGGATCGACTTGCCACATCGTTGTTCTCGGGATAGTCGCTTTGATGTCGGAGATGGGCATCGGTTTAACTCACTGTAAGCAGTCACCAGTCGCGCACCATTACAGAGCTGTGAAAGAGAAGGAAAATAGCATGCTAGAATTGTTTGAGGTTTCTTAAAAGAATAAATCAGTTCTTTTCTTTTAAAATAAATTAGTGATCGTAGCGTATTTTCTCATAAATTAATGATCATATATTTGACAAAAGTAATCCGATTGCGACAGAAGAACACAGGTCTGGAAGGTTGTTCAGGTGG
The DNA here is from genome assembly GCF_943734745.1 of Anopheles darlingi. Classification (NCBI taxonomy): domain Eukaryota; kingdom Metazoa; phylum Arthropoda; class Insecta; order Diptera; family Culicidae; genus Anopheles; species Anopheles darlingi. The sequence continues at coordinate 29,685,362 of NC_064875.1, read as the reverse complement.
AAGGTTCAGGTTGAGTATACTATTGAGTTAATTTGTCATTTGATTTGTTTTGTCGACAGTTTTGTTAACATAAAAAAAAATAGTTTTGAAGATACCGGAGTAAATGCGCTAATTGAACGCGAAAACTAAGGTGGTTTATTTGGTTTCGTTTCGTAAAATGCCGATAATGATCAGCTACTGAATACAAGATTGCGATTGATAGAGCTAAAATTATTAAAGCTTGTACATGACTTTTGCTACTTGAGTTTCAAATACATTAAATGAATAAGCTTACAGTTGGAAATCTTTGAAAATGGTCTATTAGCTGATAAAACAATTAAAACTTAGTTTTGTTATATTAGCAATGGGAAACACTAGAACCATCTATCACGAAGATACGTCCACAACTATGCAGAATTATGGAAAGAAGTCGTTTTTCGTCATGACAATCATTATCCTTGTGCCTTATTTTTAATAAACTTGCAAAGTATTGGTATTTGCACTATGTAGTTCGGGTTTTAGATAATTGAACTATTAAATGATTCGATTTTTAAAAACTTAACTCGATGTGGGAAAATGGCAAAGAGATGTCGAAAAGCAATGCTGCAGAGAGTTCTTTGCTGATCTTATTTGTCTTATTTTAATTATTGTTGCGCACCGAATAGCGCATGTTTAATTAAATTAGACTTACACCAATCTGTAGAAATGATAAAATGGCTGCAGCAAAATGCTCCATGCCTGTAAAATGCTGATTACAGTCTCTTTACCCAGATCTGTGTTGTTGTTGAACCTTGTGTTAGTCTTAGTGGATGACAAACTGCAAGTTTCGTATGTAGTTTTGGGGATAGTTCTCGATTTTCAATGAAACATTTACACACAGATAATGAATAAGAAAATGTCGCTTTGTTGCTATTGTTGTTTCACAGTTAAGTTGTAAAATTGAATTCGTTTTGAAAAGATTTTAGATAAATTACACCCACAAACGACTGCTCAAAATATCTGCGTTCATTCTGTTTTGTAAAAGAAAATAATGATTTTAATCTATACGCCCCGAACGTCCTTTCTCTGGGTTCATTGTCACATTGAAGCTTTCATCCAAGGTGACCCAAACTTCTCGTTCTTGCGAAAGTTTTCCCTGTTGTCTCAAGGTCCTCCTTTTCGTCCCACACATGGGAGGCCACAGAAGTTCGTCTGAAATCATGTCCCATTTTCGTCACCACCCCCACCCTAAAAAAGACGTATGATTTCGTAAACTTGCCTTTCCGGCTTACTTTGCGCTGGACGTGCCGGTGCCAGTTCTGCTTCGTTGAGATAATGAAGGAAAACTCAGTGAGCCGGAATGTGTGTGTGTTTTGGGGTACGCTTTTCTGTCAGACTGCGCCACAGTTCACGCGCCGTAACCGACCAACTATTCGCCATTTTGCCCGAGAATGTGTTACGATATTCGCCATTCGCATCCATCCTTGGCAGCTGACATGACAGCTCGCTGTCATGGGATCACAGGGAGACCCCAACGCTCCGACGAACGCAACATGGCAGAGGTCAGAAAGAAAGAAAGAGAGAGAGAGAAAAGAACCACATCCTTCGATCCGAAATGAAAAAAAAAACAAACGTTGTCCTATTGTTGTTCTTTACATGTCGGAGGCCCAGCTGCTGCAAAGCACACAAGTCACATGTAGTCGACGAGCGGTGCATGTTTATGGTTGAATGAATTTTCGGTTTTTGGTAAATGCGTTTGGTGGTTGCGCTGTTTTGCCTAGGCTTTTCCCCCTTTGAAGCATCCCAGCCCGTTTGCTTGTTTGTGGTTACGCTAAGGGAAAACAGAAAAGTTTCCCAAAAATTGCAGGCAATGTCTGGTGCCTGGTGCTGATCAAGGTGCAGCATCGTACTGTTTGTTCACGGGGAAATGGTGTGTTGGAAAACTTTTTTTCTCGGTCTCGAAATTGGGTAAACTGGCTCGATGGTATCGATTTTCCCGTGGAAGTCTTTTCCTCGCGGCATCGATGCCTCGGCACTTTTTAATCGACAACACCATCAAACTGATTGCCATTTGCCGGGATGGTGGAGGCGAATGGCCGTAACGATGTGCGGGAAAATGCTAAAGCCAATCAACACCAGCAGCGCTTGCAGTCGGTAGCAATCGCAAGGAACGGCAATACTCTTCCACAAGCATTTCCCCGGGCTCGCAACTTGTTCTGCGCACATTGCGCTTCAACTGCTACACCATTCCAACAGTTTTGGCCATTTTTCATCTTTTTGTTGTGGGAAAACTAACCAATTAACCTCGGTCGCTGGAGGCGTAGTGGCTTTGGCTTTAGGACGCGCACTCACCGACACACGCCGGGGATGGGCCACCCGGAAGCTTTTACTCTGATTGGAAAATCATCGTTTGTTTCTGGGGGAGCGCGATCGTGGCGTGTGCGTGCGTGTGGCAGTTCTTGTCTGCCTCTTGTCATCTTCGAAATCTTCGAAACATCGTCGGTGCTTCAGCGTCAATAGCATGTGCTTGTTCGGGAGCGCGGCATGATCGACAACTGTTTTCAAAGTAGTGATTGTGATTGGAGGCCTTTCTCGGCATTCTTCTCCCACACTTTTTGTTTGTGAGCGAGTTTGCAATTGGAAAGCTGTCGCTATCCATGATGAGGCAACTTTCAATTTCGATAAGCTACCCGGGATCAGTTGAAGCACAAAGCAACGTGAACAGCCAATTGATGGCGCTCAATACAGGCCTGTAGCATTTGGCTATGATTTTGGAACATGCAGCTTGGCGAAATGGGTTTTTAAATCCAAGTGAAGAAGGGATTGAGGAGAGAACTTTGAATCCAACATAGAAAGATCACAAAAAATGCTGTCAAAACCGTTAATAACGAAAACATAAGCAAGATAAACGAGTGTTATCTACACAATGGAATGCGTTGAAGGATATTCAAAAATTTCTGTAGATTTTAATGCGTTTTAAAATAACAATAAAATAATATACTTAGGTATTAGATGATTTAATATTTTATGGTGTTTTACTGTACGTGGTAATAGTAGCTAAATGTTATGTTGCTAGTTTGTAACGAAATATCTGCTTGATAACTGCTTTTATTACGCATCGAAAGCAGTACAGGTTATTTTATTAAAAGTGCAAACATCATCCCTACATGAGAAACATCATCTTAAACTGTGTCCAGGCGATGACGAATGTTGGAGAATTTCTCGACGAGAACTTCGCAAACAAACGTCATCCCATACAAATCCGGCGAGAAGTTATCGCGATAACTGCAATGCACGTGTAGAGAGCGAGCAAGCGAGAACGAGCTTGCCTCCCCTTTCGGAGCTGTCAAATCGTATGTAAACAGTAGGGCGAGAAAGTTATCGCGATAACTTTGTTGCTCGTCTGGACGGAGTTTTACTAATAAAATGACTCGTATGTGGATTTTGTTTTTTTAATGCGGTGATGGTGAAATAAACAGAAAAGTTTGATGAAGAAAAATTGCCAGCATAGCTCGATCAGTTGTTCTGACGTGACTAATAAATTCTTCTCGTTGATGACAGAAAGCTGGCTAGTTTTATTCCTGTCTACAATTTCATTTACAAGCTATTAACACTAAACTTTTGTACAACTATATTATCTAGTTACACTTTCACTCATATGTTTAAGTTACAAAAAGCTCGATTGGTAGGAATTGATCACACGCCAATTGCCATATACCTGGACACCATAGGACGAATTTCAGCTAAAGGTTCATAGCCGAGCATGAAAAGTATGATGCTCTGTGCGCTTTTAACACTTGAAGATATTAATGATGGACAGTGCTGCAACAACGCAACGACGATAGGGCATGGGTTTGAAGTTGTTAGGACACATTTGTAGAATAAAAGAGGCTAGAATTTATTCAAACTCCTAAAAAAATCCTAGATATTGATACATTAAAAATGAAATGGATGTAGACTAATGATAGCATATGACAACGTGGTTATCGTCATCTCACACCACTTCTTTTCCAATCGTTTCAATTTCACCAAATCAAGTTATGGAGTACATTATTCAGCCCTGCCACATAGACTATAAGAAGTATCCCCAAACGACCAACCCATCGATCGATGTGCCATGCCGCGGTCCGCGAAAAAGCTTTGATGAAAACTATGGTCGTTCTCATCGGAGCCCCAAATGGCCCGTGCTTACTGCCAACGATGGTGATAGTGCTATTTTCATTGCCCGTTTTCTCCACTTCGCACAATGGTCCACCAGCGCCACCAGCTTAATGATGAATATTTGTCGAAGTCCCGGACCCGGAAAGCTTCTCACATCTTCACTAAGACAGCCGGGAACTGGCACTGTGCACTTCAATAACGTGCCTTCTTCGCCCGTCATAAAATGGCCACTCGTTACTGGCCACCCGGTTTTTGAAGCAGAAAGGGGAAAAGTTTCATAACTGTCGTTGAAGGCGAAGCACGCGATGTTCGCCGGGGACAGCGAACGAGTGGCCACTACTCGTTGCCTCGTCGTGGTCTTGGGTCAAACGTCTTGGATCCATTTGTGGATGGTATGGTACAACTTTTTGGCCGACCGAGCGCACGAAAGTGTTGGCAATTCAGTTCGCGACTCCACTAGCAGCAAATGAATTGGGATGAATTGGCCATAAAATGGAGCACATGATGGTGTCATTAATTTACGCAATCTAATTGATGGACGGCTTTGTATGGTACGTGGCGTGCGTCGCTTGACATCCGGCCTCCAGGAGCTAGTATGTGTGCGTGTGTGTGGTGCTTTGTGAGCTCACGTGCGCTACTTCTATCGCAGGAGTGATTATGATCGAAGCATGTTTTCACAATTAATCTTTCAATTAAATCTAGCTCTAGCTGACTTTTGCCAAAGCCTAGTTCGTACATTCGGTGGCGATAAAGTAACTCCTCCCAGACCAACCTCGCAATGCTCTTCGCATGCTGTCGAATAGAGAAGCTACAATTGTTAACGTTTCACTAATTCGGCATGCTTGAACTCCTGCTCAAACGGACCATGGCATGGCTTGGCATGGCTTGGCAGTGCATGGCGTTGGCTTCACATATTTGAGCGCAATCTTCTTCATCGTGGCACATCGCACTCGCTCCACATTTCGGATTGTTGGTTGTTTGAGGTTTTAGCAGCTTGGCAGCCATAATTGCATCAACAAATGGGTGCAGTGCAATGCTGCAGCTTCACGATCGCCACCTCCCCCAAAAAACAGGGGTCTACGACGTGGCTATCATGTGCCGAGTGTTCTCGTGTGATACGGGAATCACATCGGTAGCCGAGGGTGTACACGATTCTATCGTTCGTGAACCTTGGCCGGAATGCCGGCGAATCATAGTGCTCTCGGTTCAGTCGTGAACAATGTGATTTAATTTTCATGATTTGATAAACCTCAGTCTGTTGCGTGTTTATGCTTGCACTTAATTTAAACAGATTTATCGAGTGAGCTTTATCCTATAGGAGCTTGCGTCTAGGATGGTGCCTGCGAAAGACAGTGGGAGCCCAAGCTTTGTTATAGAAAATGAAGTTGAATCATTCGTTGATGACCTCTCATATTGGATTTGGAATACAGGATACAAATATGCTGAGTCTTATTATCCAATTGTGTTTATCCCAGTTTTTTTTTATTTTTAAACGAAAATTTAGTTTAAGCGTCTGCGACAGACTATGGAAACGTGTTTTATGAACCATGTGGAAGATAAATTTTAACACGTTTTAAGGGTTCTTACAGAGAATGAACAACATTTTAGAGTTTTCATCAGAATGCACCGAAGAAATTCTATTCACAACATTTGTTGCACTAATTTTAATGTCAAACCCATTTTAGTATAGTTTTAACATCAAGAAATCAACAAAATTATTTGTATCATGTATCATCGATAATTCTTCACCGTTGTCTAAGACAGCATATAAAATTATCAAATAATTGCTCCAACATGCACTCCTTTCAATTCGCCAGATGCAGTTCTATGCAATCCAAGAGATAATAATGCACAGCAGGCGTTAGCAATTTCTGAATAATACTTATGCTTCAATAGGAGCCAGTGTCAAAGATACATGCATTGCACATTCACACCGGAAACATTCTGCTAGCTAGCGAGCCAATATTGAACAAGGATTCAATTTCGATTATGGCGTGACAGGCTGAGCAAGAGAATTCATGTACGTGCTTTTTATGTCGCCTTTTTTCACCCCAATTTTCACATTCTGCTACGTTCCGCGCTCCCACTTTAGTCTGCTTTGTCGAAACCAATTCTCGAACACGAGTAGGATCTTGAGAGAAGCTGACGAATGTTAACTTTTGCGACATGAAGATGTGCCAAAGGTAGCAGCAATCGACTATCTGGCACAGCACATGCAAAAACAATCAGCATAAAAAAGCGACCAACACTAGAGTTCAAGCTCTAGGCTAGCGTGCATAAAGCTTCGGATGTGAGATAACAAAACCCACAAACATCATCATCATCGTTCAACCAATATTCGGCTCACTCGGAAGAAATACCTCGAACAGGAAACTCACACAATCATGTGATTGAGATGTTGAATTCTTCTGCGTCTGGGAAGGAAGTAAAACACCTTATCAGTGGATAGGGAAATTTGGGGAGGGGGGGAGATAATCAATTTGTGCAGGTCATCTCTTCGAAGAGCATCTATCATTTACGACTAGACGGCATTTTGAATATCCCAAATTATTCGTCATTCTAAAACACCGAGTTATGAAACTTTGGCTTTCGTTTCTTTCTTTGCAACAGTTCAAGATGTAATAAACTAAAGTTATTTTTAAGAATCATTTTACAAGTCAGATCCTCTACATTTTTAACGAATATAATCCATTAAGCCGTGTCCATTGAAAATATGAAATCCACTTTAAAGAATTATCACCACACTTTAAATGAACAAATTTTTACTTACTATCATATATCCCTAAAAATCACTTATACTCGAAA
>NC_064875.1:29638438-29675938 GCF_943734745.1 Anopheles darlingi | reverse complement strand
TTATAGTCATATTAGCAAAAGGAATATCTAAGCAATTTTATTAGCAATAGAATGTGCATGCAATTTGCATCCTTTCATTGTCATTTCATTTTGCTAAAACATTTGACCTAATCCTAAGCTACCACACGATTTTCGTATTTCGTGGAACATCGAAGATCGACACAAATTGGGGTCTTTTGGGTGTTTCTTCATACTTTTACATACAAGCCTTGTTTCTTATTGACCATAAACTGAAATAAATTATTCGTACAGACTTTTCCGATTATAATTTTTCATCCCCTAAGGCAATGTGCAAAATAGAGACATTTGGTGCCTGATTCGGATTATTTGTTTTCTAATTAGATTTGCTTTAACTATCATTGACCAAATTTTTGTTATGGCTCTGTTTATTTACGGTCTATTAATCACTTCAAACGGCCAAATTTTTCATAGTTAAATGATAGATAGCTGATTTATTGTTCATTTTCAAGTTGTAACTCACACAATGGAATTTAATATACCACAAATGGTTTAAAAAAAATGCAAAATATCATGGCAGCTGCGTTTAATAATTAGATGTATACTAGTTGGTAGAATTGCCATACTTTTGAATATTTGGTTGAATACTTTTTTTGTTATCGAGCACTAAAGTTATCTACAACAAAAACTAGAGTATTATTATTCCTTATGCATGTCCTTCTTATGCAAAGCGACAAAATATAAGCTATCTGTAAATACGGGGTGTTGAAAATAGAAAATGGCTCCCTCCTGGCTAAAATGGAAATTCAATTTGATCAAAATACGCTTCTCCAAGTGCTGAAATTCATTGATTGTCACTTCAACAACGGGCACGTGGCATGCAATTAAGAGACAAACAGCGATAGAACAAAGTGCAACGTGCTTGTACCAAACAAAACTAAGCCCCTTGAGCTTCATATCGATTGTGACAACACGGCAGCGGCAGCACATCTTTTCTGTCGCTGGTGGATAGCGAGAAGGCGATGGTCACAAATAATTAAACCACGAAGAGCAATCAGCAGCGCTCAGGGCTGCCCACACCAAGGGGGTTGCGAACCCGGAGAAATGAAGTGCATGGCCCTCATGCCATAATGGATTTCCGTTCGATTTAGATTCCAGGGCAACCGTATGGTGTCTCATAGAAAGGTATCTCGTACGGTTGCCGACGCGATGTCTCCAGAAAGAATGTTCATTAAACTCCCGCAGCAATCATTGACCGTGACGTTATTCTATTAATTGCATGTATAGAACGCGATGGAATCCAACGCGATTCGTTTTTCTTTTCTTTAAAGAAGGGATAATACTATTTTGGATTATACTTTGAAGTTCCAATCTCTTATATTAAAGAAATAGTTATTCTGTACTTTGTCTCGCTAGCCCTTCCATTCTATTCTATAATCAAATGTTTGTTAGCTTAAAGATACTCCAAAGCTACATAGTTCTTATCGCAAAAAATCTTTTGTTCAGTACATTGTTATTGCAAACCATAGCGCCGCTCTGGTAGCAGCGAACGAAGGATAATAGAAGTGCTCAACTATTTTTAATTTTAAAGAGCTTTATTATATTTGTCAAGAGAATCAAAAATACCACGCCGTTAGAGAATGCGCCACTTCACACATTGCGCTTAGCTTCCCGAAGTGTCCTTTGTTCTCACGCTTTATGCTATCTTAATAGAGGGGAGCTGCAGAATGGGTTCAGAGCGTTCAGTGTATATCTTGTTGAAAGAACGACACATGTACTTGGTACTTCGGTAGAGAGCGTAAACTGCAATTACAAAGTGCATTTTGCAACGTTCGTGATGTTGAAACAGGAAGCTTATTATATGAATTATCAGCAAGACGCAGACGCCCGGAATAAGGGTTATTAAAACATAATAGGCGACATCAGTTTATTAGAAAAAGGTTTCCACTTCTATGAACTTATTATAAGTGGTGAATATTTACTTATTTACTTATTTAGTTATATTTACTGAATGAAATTGTTCGATTAGATTGATTGAATGGTTAAATTGTTTGATTTAAAACTAATAAAGATATTGATTTATGAAAAATAGTCCTTCACGCATGAGTGCATCTTTCATTGACGCGGAGTAAACTTCGATTTTCAAGTCGGTGCTAGACTAAGCTTTTCTAAAATTTAACATTTTATTGGCACACCATTTGCAGGGGTTCAAAATATTACCAAAAAATAAAAGATTGAAGAATGAAAAGAAAAGGGAAAAATCGAAGAATATCAAATCATCTAGGAAAACTTCAAATCTGACCCAAAAGTATCGTTTTATTTTTCATTCTAATAATTCAGTACAGGAATATAAGGGACACCGTCAAGAGTGCGTTAGCTAATAATCATCAAATTACGACCAACTATTCTTCAACACTTGTCATTTAATATAACATACAGACATAAAAATAAAGCACAATATCTCATAGATGAGCTATAATCGAATTTACTAATCTATGCCTTCAATGCCCTTTTTACGATCTGCGAGATAATCACAAAGGTCTTTATAGGATCCTCACTAGCTCACTATTGTTGGTGACCCAACACGTGTTTGGTATTATGTGGTGTACGTGTGTGTGTGCGTTGCTCTGCATGATCGCACTATACATCGCTCATAGCCGTCGGACACGTCACGGATGAGAATAATGGAGAAAATCCAAACCCCCAGATGGGTCCAGGCGGAAATACCAACAGTGGCCGCTTGACTTTAAGCTTCCGTTCCGTTTTTTTTTTCGATGGAGGGAGAAGCCTTTAGTTTGGTTCACTGCGAAGCTTTTTATACACCAAAAACCACACACAACGCATACACACATACACGCGGTCCTGGGTTTTATTCCTCTGCATAAAGTCATTGCAGTAAACTGGCCCCTGACTCCTGAGCTCCTCTTCCCCGCGATTCCCAGCAGCCAGTCGGTCGGTACATTTCGGACGATGACGATGACGGAAAGCATCGGGGGCCGTGCATCGGCCGCTCGCTTTCTCGCCTCCACTCTCTACTTCCCACTCTAGTCCTCGAATTATGGGACCACCCGTGGGGGCGCCTGGGATGGCTATAATATTCATGGGAGCAAACATTTTCACACTTTTATCGACGTCATTTATGTCGTCTGGCGTTTGGCGCGATTTCCGTCCCCGGCAGGTGGCCAGGGGGGGTGGTCTGGGATATGTTTCGTCGCATCCCCATAGCGCAAAGAGAGAGAGAGAGAGACAGGGATAGAGGACCACCGGGTGGGTGGTGGTGTGCCAGGAAATGGCGACAACTTTTGCTGCTTTCGTAAAATATTCCGGAAACGGAGAAATAGAGATACAACCCCCTCTCGCGATGCGCCAGTGTCCGGCAGTGCGCCGGGTGTTTGCCAGAACCGAAATAGAGCCGAAAAAGGGAAGGCCATTGGAAAAAGGGTTTGCCGTTTGCGCGGATTTGGCGTCCATGGCGCGCGTGGCCTTTCGCGTGGGGACATTTAAAACCAAAGCACCAAAAGTGCCAAGCCAAGAATGGGCCACTCGAGAACATCCGGTGCATGACCATGAGGTGGAAAGGGGGATCCGGATTGGCTGTGTGCATTCCGGTCGATGATGTTCCGAATGGTTCCGAAATTTCCTTCTTTTTTTTGGCTTTTTTTTCCATCCGCTCATACCAGACACAAAGCGGATGGTATGATGAAGTTGTGCTGCTGCTGTCCGAATTTCCTCTTTTGATTGTAAGTGGTGGCGTGGGGGGGCGATAGGAGTAGGAGATTTATTAACATAATTTATGGAATGTTTGATGGTCGCGAGAGTGCTACCATCGATTGCTCGGAGCTTTTTCTTTTTAAGCTGTTGAAGCTGAAATGTTGCGACGAAGCCACGAAGCTCTTTACTGCATCCAGGCGGTATTTCGCATGAAATGTGCTGGAAATGTAAAATGGTGGAAAAGCGTCGTCAATAGAGGAGAGCAATGCAGCAATTTTCAACGTCGATGTTGCTCTACCACAAAAATGATTCTGGAGAGAGGAATTTGCACAAGTCATTACTCCCTACCGCAAAAAAAAGAAACCCCAACAATTGTCACTTCAATCGATTGTGTTTCTATTTTAAGTCGAGCTAATCTGTTTTCAATTTCGAGGCACTTCAAAAAAGGGAAGCCACGGGAACTGCAAGCAATTTGGGGATCAATTTGTGTAAACTTTTGTCGCTGACAATGATCCGTGTAATCTATCGGAGTTTTCGTTCTCTTTTTCTCTCGCATACACAATGAACAAATTTGAGCTGTGGCTATGACCATCTGCGGACTTCAGTGGAACCTTTTTTCCAATCAATCTTAATCAAACATGATGGCAAATGACGAATAACCAAAGGCATTTTCGTGCGCTCTCTTCCTTTCTCTCTCTTTGACATATCGATTGAGCTCGAGGTTAATAGAATCGGTCTGTTTTTTCCCGGGGTTGTGCAATGTACTTCGGGCCATTCCGTTAAATTATTGCCCGAGGGATAAGGTTTTTCCGCTGTTTTGAATGGACGAAATTGATGGTGACATGTTGGAGCCGGCACGATGCGCGCACATCGTGGAAATTGTGCTGGCACAATTATGGACCTGGCAAAGAGTAAAAATGGTAGTGGTACACTACGTTTACCCATCGGACTGTAATTGGAAATCAATTGTTTGATAGTTTAATCAGAATTCGGCATTTTGCTCGTGCGTTTTCGGTGCGTGAATGGAAAATTTAAATAGTGTGTTCCTGTTGGAAAACTCGCCATGCAAGCTGTTCAACGGTTTTTGGGAAATGGGACAATCCGCATCGAACAGCATCCACGTGCCAGCTGTTTGTATTTTGTTTGGAGTAAATAAATGAGTAAATGGAGCAATTTATTCAGTCAGCCTCCAACATTGACGTGAACCATACGAATCATCATGATCGATATCTACCTTTCATAACGTTGCTAGCGCTTCAAATACTGATACTGATATTACTGATCTTCTGATGCTGCATATTGATTTTAGTAGTAAACCAATGATTAAACTGCATCGTAATATATTTCAACGAGATTATCGTATTTAACGGTAGCCATCGGTAGGCATCGCATATCTACATAATCTTCTGTTTAACACGCCGTATCCGATTACATATTTTATGAGCATAATCCAATGTATGCAAGCACCGGGTTGCAAACAGCATCAGAAAACAAAGGATTATGGAAAACTGGCTGACTCGCGCAGTCCACTACGAAGTCCACTTGCCAGCTACACAACCCTTCAAGGCAAAGATCCCGATATTTACGTAGGCCTACCAAACATACCTCTAGCGGTACGTCTGGCCTCTTCTAATTGTGGAAGTTGGCTGGAATGTGCTAGATGATAAAGTTTTCACCATCGATGAATGTGTGTGTGTGTTCGCTTACCAACTTTGCTGTAGAAGAATTGAGCCCATGTAAGGATTTAATTATGCATAGCGGTTGGCTTCTAGTGGGGATAAATGTTTTGTTTGTGGAATAACATTTCTGAAGTGGTTTCGCCGGTTCATAATGAATGTGGCAAAAGGCAAAAGTTTATCATACTCCCCACGGACGCCTAAACTGTAAGCCAACAACTGGCAAGGGGAATCGCACAAAGTTCCTCTCCTAATGTCCCTGTATTAGTAGATGCGCATGTTTTCTGTTTAAGTAATTTTGTTGTTATTAAATCAATAATTGATCAAATGTAATAATAAATGTGATAAATAAATTTATTAATTATACTGAGGAAAATAGCTACCAACTTTCGAAAGGGTATTAAATGAAATACAAATACGTCTGATTTCCAAGCAGAGACCGGATGCTGCTGGTGCGAAGAAGGGATGCGAAGTATTTGTGCGTGAAAGTTCATCTCTGCATTTCGCCAGACATTTGAGTCAGTTCTACTTGACCTGCTGCGAAGGTCAGATTTGCTGGCGGCGAAGTACTCCATTACGACGGTAATCAAACAGCACTTCCACTTCGTCCCGTTTGCTTAGTAACTTCAATTCATCTAACTTGACACACACTCTCTCTCTCTCTCGCTGGTCTCTTCTCTCTGGTTACAGGGTTCAAATACCGATTTCATCCAACACGTATCCATGTGTGGCCGAGCATACAACAAGGATATATCTGTGTGTATGTGTGTGCATAAGAAAAGTTTCTCAAGAGGAAAAGTTTTAAGTAAACTAGTGTGGCATTCGAATTGACCGTATCTATTTAAAAGTGGATTGACTCTGCCATTTTCTTCCCTAGCTTGGAATGGCTTTCGCATATTTGATTGTGCAATGAAATGGGCTTGGAAGTCGGTAATGTTGATGCTGTTCCTTGGTATGCTTTTATTTTTATAGCAAACCAAATGATAGAGAACTTTGCGTTGTGGAAAGTACCACTTAACCCACTGTTGGTATTTTAGAAGTTGTGTTACTTTCAGCTCTAATTACTTTTCCATTCCAAAAAAAATTCTTTCAAGTGTCCGAATGGACATTGAGTGGCCTGAAAATAACCTTAGCCGCAATTATACGTCCAAAAACTTGGAATAGAAAAGTCCAAGATTCTCAAATCTTCATGAATTGTTAACTTACCAGCCTGACAGAGAAATGTAAATCACACACTGCACACTGCTACACCCTCTGGCCACTGTGGCTGCAAACATATCATGACCGCCAACGCCAAAGTTTGAGCGGTACGATTGTCAAAAATAGAACCAAAGTTCCCAATTGTCCCCCTTTTGAGCTGCTGAGCCGCTTTCCCCGAGCTACTTGATCATTCATGTACCGTAAAGTGCTCGAATTCGGTCGTGCTTCCGGTCGTCCTGCTATAGTTTCCTCCGTAGAGTTCGGAGAGCGTGGATCGCGTGTTGCAATGGCTTAAAAAGTTTTCCCTTTCCACCAATCGGTTGCGCTACATTGGTCGATTGCTCGATGAATTAAAGCTGCTGTGCATCGAACGAGGACAACGACGACGACGACGGCAACGACGACAAGTGTACAACTGTTCTCGGCCACAACCAGCATCCACGGGACTTCTGTACGAGGTCGAGAAAGAATGACTCAATTGAGGCACCGGAACACAGGAACTTCATCGGCGCTGCTCTGTTCTAGGCTCTCGATACCCCGAGATGGAACTGCCGTGGCGTAAGGCTAGGTAAGGCGCACACACAGCAGTGCGAAATAAAATTTTATGGCAATTTTGCGCCACATAAGCGAAACTTTTATACGCTTATTGCATCGGTTCGGTTCGTGCCCGGAAGGGCAAAGTGGATTTTCCCGGAAGATTAGTTGTGAACCGAGCACGTGTAGTATGGTACCTCTCCGCACAAGGTAAGAGACGTGGCTTAGGGACACGAACGACGCGGGGTGCGTCGCCGTGTCGGAATGTCGCCCCGGTTCCTGGGGAACCGAATCAAAGATTAAGCTCGTATGGAGATTTTGTTCCCAGGGCCTTGTGTGTGTGTGTGTTTCCGAAACCACAGCACACAGTTGTTGACAACTGTTCTCATTAACTTTTTATGGTTTTAGTTTACGTTTTGCGTTGCTGCGCTGCAAGGATTTACATATTTTCGATGGACTTGTTTGCAATCGGGGATTATAGGGCAGCTCCGAGATTACACCATCACCATTTGACGTGATTATCCGTACATGAACAGTTGATAGGTGAATGAAATAGTGAAGAAGCGTAATACGGATCGTTAGAACAAGTGATAGACATCTCCGTGGTGGTTTCTAGAAGATCAACAATCGTGACTGACAACAGTGGTAGTTGCATTTCACTTTCTTGCCCTCGATTTTGCTAGAATTTTAGACAATCCGCACGCAATCAGTCAGACAGGACAGGGGAAGCAAGTCAGTCCCGATCCGTCCTCGTGTAGACCTCGATAAGAGTTGCTAGTGTGTCCAACCAACTTTCCTAATTAATTTACCAGACCAAACCCATGTAGTAGGAAAGGAGTCCTAAGGAAGTAGCATCCCCTGGCAGCACAGAGCTGCCTAGTGGCCACTTCTGATTTGAGTTTGGATCCTCGTGCATCCGGACGGCTGTCAAGCCTTTCCGACCTTGGCTGGCTGGCGAGTTGCGCCAAACGTGGCCGGGAATTGATTTAATTAGATTTCCCCGTTTTGTTTGGCTCCATCACCATTCTGCTTTCCAGCAGACCGTGTGGACTCCCGTGGTGTGCCCGTACCTGACCGGTCTTGACCGGTACGGGATTACGTCCGGCCAACGTCCGTCCACGTTCACGATGGCGTTTCGGTGCGGTGCGGCACTTAATCTTACACCTTTTCCCTCACGGGTCGATATTTTTCATTTATATTCATTATGCGTACGTTAGGGGGGGGGGGGGGGAGCAAGTGAACAGGGGGTTGGGTGGCCAACACACAAGGGTGTAATTGGCAGACCAACGTCCAACCAGGGGCGGCACACTTGGCGCAACTGACTGACAAGCTTCGAGCACCGCTGGCTGGACCGCTGCGGTTAAGTGACTGCTGCGGTTGATCAGAAAAGCGTCATCCAAGCGACCGTCCACGGTCCATCCATCATGTGAGATTACTAAGAACGGGACCCGCCGCAACGAACAAAGTAACCTGGTCCTGACCGGAACTGAAGGAACAGTGGACAACAGTACCACGACGGTAATGCTCTCCTGTGATGGATCAATCACTGCCTCCTACGAGACCACCAACGATGACCTAGGGCGTCCAGTAAGGTTAGGGCAATCTCAAATTCGCCCCGTGAACATCCCCGGGAACTTCACCTTCTCCATAGCCCCAATTAATGTTTCGCTGCTTGACTGCTTTGGCTGCTATATACGCGTACACGCGCTCGTCTGCACTCTTGATGATCATGGTTCCGGCCGGCGTAACCTTTTTACCGCCTGCACGTACTCATCCCTGACAGTTGACAGATGATGCAATGCCACGGTTTGCCACGCCACGCCGAACAACACGCCGACACGGTAAGACAGATTTCAATTGTACTCCGCACAACAATGCCTGCCAGGCCAGGGGCGTAAACAGCCTGTTCTAGCTTTCTTCTTTCTGTCGTTTTTTTGCAAACAAAAGATGACTAAACGTGGTAGTCGCTGTTGGTGATTTTGGAGCACCGGTAACACAGAACTGCAACCGCGAACTGTCAATCGCAAAAATATGGAAAAGAGTATAGAAGGTAGTACTCTCGGCAGACACCATCTGTAATAAGTGACAGCGGACGTAATCAATGTGAGTGCGAGTGTGAGTGTGGATGTCTGCAAAGTTGAAGCCACTCCGGATCCTACTTCACCGGATGCTGCTGCTACTGGTGTGGTACTGCTCCTTCAAGGAACTTGGTCTAGCAGGCGATTCTTTCTTTCGCGCTTTCTCTCTCTCCGACCGACCGACCGGCCGGACCCCGTAGTAGTAGGCGCTGCCGCCTGCTCACACAGACGCCACGAATCATTGCGAGCTTCAAAGTGACAGCTGGAGGATTGTCAATCGTTCCCGTTGGCATTTTGGCGTTGGTGAGAATGAAATGTGTCTTCGGTCACGTCTGGTGATTGAGGTATTTTGCCCGTCGTCTCCGTCGTGTCCCTTTCGCAGAACACACAACCAAGTACCGAGTAGCCAAGATGGTGCGTGTGTTTCGGCCGCTGCTGCAGTAGTGAAACGGTTCCCATTTTTCTCCGCACGTTTTTCGTTGTTTTGTTTTTTGGTTGCGCTAGCTGATGCCTTGTTTAAGGTCGTTTGCCGTGTGTCATATTAGGTTGTCGTTGTTTAAATCAGGATGGGATGCGGGGCATCAGCAGCAGTCAGGCACGGTGTGGCAGCCGGTGCGCACTGTAGGATAAATAAATCAAACACGCACCCAACATATCCATCCATCTTGTGTGAGCGAGCGCGCGCCCGCGCTTGTCCGTGTTGATGTGTGCATGGTTTTTGCGCAACGGAATAGAACAGATTACATGCGAAAGAGCGTCACCGCGCGGCGCAGGACGTGACCTCACAATGCTGGTGAAGAAGGAATGCGAACGTTGAGGTTCCGTAGGCCCTGCCCGTGTCTACCACATACGACATGATGAAAGCTGATTCTCTTCTGCCCAGGAACGTGATTCTCTGGTGGTATGTCTTATGGTGGTTTGTTGGGCGCCACTACTGCACGACCTATAGGTCGTTATCCACATGGAATCCCTTGTTCGCGAATGGTGGCTTCCCCCCCTACTACCGCCAAGAGTTCTATCAACGAGTCTACGCTATCTCTGATGTAACACAGTTAACCCTGACATGGCTGTGCTCAACAGCCGCCTGAACAGCTGATGGATGAGCCGTAACACCGAAGCTACGGGAGCTACTTCTTTGATGGTTATCCCCATTCCTTCGCTACGGGGCGTCCTGATTCACGATTCAGGAGTAGAGGAATTTTAATGAGCTCGGTTGGGGTAGGAAACACTAAATGGTTGCTAGGGATTCCATGTGTGTGTGTGTGTGCGTATATGTGGTTCTTGTCAGCGGAAACTGACGGTACCGAGCGGTACAGCGAGACCAACAACCAATTATGCCAACGGTGTTAAGCTGCTTATTAGCTGGATTTCGAATTGAAATGGTAATTTCATTCTCGACACTAGCATTTCCACCGTATGGTGCAATGTCAAACTTCAAAGTAGAATGTTACGATGTTACTGACTTCTTCTTTCAACTGCTTGTAATGGATATTCTAACGGTAGAACAAGACTTACGGAAATGAGCGTAACATTTTCTCCTAATTATGTACAGTTCTCGAGGTCGAGAATTGAAGGGACAATCGGCATCGCATAAAGCTCATCAACGTGCAAAGCACAAATGGAAAAACAGGGAAACCACTGGAAAAGGAAAACACGATAAGCTACGCATCGGACGTTATCGGAAGCCATCGACCAGCGCTATGACCAGCGGGCAGTGCAGTGATAACGCACATTAGCACCGCCGACAGTGGTGCGGTCTGTCGGCCCCCAAAACGTCGTCACCACCACCGCCCTACAGGTCGCTGCCGGATGTTGAAAGTTGATAAAAACCGGAAGCCGGAAATTAATGGATGTTTTATTATTGTTTCGGGAATGAAAATTGGTATAGCGGCTATTTTAGAGCCGTTGTACATGCTGGTGGTGGTGGTGGTGGTGGTGGTGTTGATGATGATGTTGATGTTGATGGTCAATAAAGTTTAACAACTTCCGGCCGTGGCGTCCGTCTACCGGCCCCATGGTCCGAGAACCACGCTGCCAGCGTGCATTGTGGCGAGTGAACCGAAGTGAACCATCCAAGCTGGCCTGGTCGTTAAGCATGGGGCTCCATTTTAAATGGCGTTGGAATTGGTAGCGCCTATTAAGATCGGACACCCCATGAAACATGAGTCGGCAACAGCAGCAGCAGCAGCAGCAGTAGGGCTTCTGCCATGTAATCAATCGCGCCTACGAAGTAGCTAAAGAAGTGGCAAAACGGACAACTGGAGCAACAGTAGCAGTAGCAGTGGTCGAGGACATTTTTCTTGTACGCGATTGCCATTAAGATTGCTGGACCTACCTATCGGCGGGGGTATCAGGTACTGTCCTACAGCCCAAACGGTGCCAATTTGGTCGAATGATTAGCAGATGCACAATGTCGATATGCGGGCGCTCGTAAACTGGAGACTACGACAGGAAGGTGCCTAATGGAAAGAGACAGGGAAGAGGAAAAGCATTAATAATTGTGTTGTTGTAAATGATGGCAATTCGACGCGTTATCAGAAAGATAAAAGGCGCAATTATGCTTCTTCCAATAAACGACATTTGCTTTGCTTTCGTGAGAAAGAGAATATATATTCTCTCTTTTCTGTACTTTTTCTTAGTGCTTTTATTTTAGACCATATTTAAGGAATCTACTAAAGAAAGGAAGTGTACGGAATTGATTAAAGATATTCAAATGTGGCAAAAAAGACAAGCTTCAAACAAGAAACTATGTGAAGGGGGTTCGCCTAAATAGAAATTCTGAATTCTTCTGCTCGTGGAATCGGCTTCAAAAATTGAATTTCAATTCACAGATCTTCATTTCTTCCTCGGTTTCACCGTTATCTCGAGCAATAAGGGATATTTGGCAGCTCTGTTCCACTTCCGATCCTCCAAAATCCTTAACCATAAAGGTCATGATGAGCTTATACCATCACTCCGGCCCGCTCCTCACAGAAGCTCTATAGGACTCCGGCCCGATACCTCTAAGCTCGCTCACGCTCACGTCCATCGATTTTCATTCTCGCCTAGCTTTACAAGATTTGCCTTCTTTCGCCGTGCGCCGGTTCTAGACTGAAGTCATCGTCATCGCCCTTACATAGCCAGCCAGCCAGCCAGCCAGCCAGCAGAAGCTTTATTCACTGGAAAACCAAGCCCCTCCCCGAAGTGGCCTTCGCATCAGGGCAGGGCGAACGCCAAAGGGGATGAGCACTTTTGTAAGGAAGCCTCTCGCAGTATCACACGAAAATCAAGAGTTAAGAAGGTGCTTATTATCCTAATGAGTTCTGGCGCTTACGCCGATATTACGCTTCTTATCCCTAACGAGGGAAGGTGGCGATGACAAACTTAAGATAAACTCACTGGCAAAGCAGACAGGAAGAACTTTGCAACAGTCAGTCTGGGGTGCGGCTTACAGGTCGTTGCAAACGGCCCGAGTTCTTGGCTCGGATTTTCTAGAGTCGAGCAAGGGGTTCGTCCCGCCGGCACCAGCGACAGAGCGACAGCGAAATGTTGCTGCCGTAAACTAGCGACGAGGCAACGCAACAGCCGGCACACCAGTTGAAAGTGAGCGAAACTGTATTCCCAAGTAACTGAGAAAGCTTCATTGTTCACCAAGCCTGCTGCGAGTATTGTTGAATATCAAAAACACGTAGGAAGTCGAAAAGCAAGCGAAGACTTATTTGTGAAAGTATCTTTAGAACATTTAAAGACGCTTAACGCAAGCCATTCCTTTGAAGCGATGCTATTTGCAGCAGGTTTAACCTTATACAATAAACTAGCGCATTCTATGGAGGCGATTCTTGCATAACGGTTTACTAAAAGAAGGGGAGAGAAAACGGCTCAATGCTCAATGACGCTGCCCGTGACAGGATGGTGAACTATAAAGATGACAAAGTTATGGCTACGGCTATCAGCAGCAAAAGGGACCGTACCCCGGAAGCCCGTAAACTTTTTCTCTTACGCACAAATGCTTCGTTATCACTCGTTGAATAAACATCATTATGCAACGGCATAAAACGCAATCGTTTTCAACAATATGGTTAGATAAACAAAAAACGGAGATAAACAAAAAACGTGAGAGAGAGAGAGACTCACATAAAGCTGATAGGTCCAAATCTAATTAAATAAGCATTAAAAATGGAAAGCTAGTCGACATTTTTTGCAACATCCTTGTTGCAAAGCAGACCATTGCACCATGTAAACAGTGGTTATTTGCATGACTTGACGTTTGCATCTTTTATGATGCGCTCACCGGAAGGCATCATTTATTAATTAGATCATCCGGGTTATGTAGAACGTTTCATTTCACCTCCGGGCTTATCACACGTCCAGTCAACACGCTGGGAGTACGCTGGTATGGACACTCAATAATGGACATGGTGCTTAGCCATTAAATGAAACAATAACGGCGGTTCCATCGTGTAGCGGTGCTGTTAGAATTGGTTTACTCAATGGCTGCAACTCGCTTAAAGTGATCTCAAACAAAAATGTTAAATGGTAAACTGAAGCGATATGCAATTTGCATAGAAGCAGCACACACCAAAAAATGTTCATAGACGTAGCATTATAAAACGTGCTTCGCAGGCAGGCAACGATTTGCGATCGAAACCGAACACAAAGCTGTCATGTTGAATGTTTAAACGGCGGATATAAATAACATCATCGAGTTTATTTGATCGTGCGCTGCGTCGGATCGGAAAACCCGCCGCATTGTTCACCGTCCATTGCGCCTGGATCGATAATAGGATACCCCGATAGGAACCTTCGCTAAGACAAACGTGGGAAATCGCCAACTGCACGTTCGATTTTCCAACCGCTTCTTTTTCGTGTGTCCTCCTCCTCGACTTGAATTCCGATGAAGGTTTCGGCATGGCACGGGTAAATCCCACCTCTGTTGGTCAGCATAGAGAGAGAGAGCACGGTTCGAAGTATAGACACTTCGATTGCGCGTCCACCACCGCGCTTAGGTACCCGTCGGATTTCGAAACCAGGGTGTCTGATAACCCGGTTGTAGAACAACATCTCCTACAACATTAGGGCTCGTAGCGGACAGTGCACGGACCTTCTTTGCCGTAGTCCGTAGTGAGTTGAGAATGTTTATTTTTACTGTGATAACATTCTCCATCCGGCCAATAACACGAATGGTTTTATCATTTTTATTCCTTCGCATGCACGAGCCTGGCGCAAGCTGGGGCCATTTCCATCGGAGTAAAACACTTGGCACCGGGGTGCATGGAGTGGAAGTGAAGAGCTTCTTCGGATGTCCGTCGTAGGGATTCATCTTTTTATGTCTCGAGCCACAAGACCCCGCCTGGACCGCTGGACGATTGGACGTTTATAATATCAAACGGATGTCCATCCTTCACTACACCACGGAGCACCAGTGTCTAGTGTCCCGGTGTCCGGATTGCAAGGAGATTCTGTTTCACTTGCGCTACCCACTCTGCTTGGTTTCCGATTCATTTTAGTGGCCGCTCTCAAGTAGGTCATCCTGACTGGTGGTGGTGGTGGTTAGCCAACTTTTCGAAGGGTGGACCAGACGCTCTTCATCGTTTGTCATCCAAATTTCAATGGGGTGTAAAACATGTTGCGTCTACACCGCCACCTCCTAACGGCCTGTCAGCAGACTGATGGCGAATTGGGTTGGCAGTCGTTGGCAGCGATGACATGCTCTCGTGTCGTGTCTAGTCTCCCATCTTCCATCCATAACGGATATTGGATTGGTTTCGGTCAACAATGCAGTCTCTAGTCTCTCAACAGAGCAAATAAAGAACTTTGGCCATTGGACGGCCAAAACTCGCTTTTGTCCAGCGGTTTCTGAGCTCACCGCAAACGGGCAAGAGGGAACGGACATCAAGTATGGTGGAGTATTTATTTTCAATTAGACTCCACTTGTCACTTTGGCGACATTACAATTTGTCTCCAATCTTTGTGCGTTTTTCGTGTCAAGGACGGCCAGGCACTGGCCAACGGTTTTTGGGTGTCCAACGATCCTTGGAATGCTTGTCCTTGTGATGGGTTTTTTCGCTCTTCAAAGCGGGGTTAAAAACAACTTCGAAATCGAAATTGAAAATGCGGTCAAGAGCGGATAACAAGAAATGGTCGGTATAAAAACGGTACGACCCTAGGACGACGACATTGTTTACAGGATTGGCGCCTGGGAGCAGACTTAGTAACGGACGGAATTTTCCTGGTCAAGCCAATTGCAATATGACAAAGGAAACATTGAAATTTAATTTCAATTCTTGATGCCCTTGTCATATCCTTCTATTGGATGAAAAGCCTCAAAGCGTACGAAAGCGAAACGAATATCAGAATGAATTGGAAATTGGACCAAGAACATAGAGTTGGAGTAACTGATCTTAATAAATATGATTGCTCCGACAGTCAGTGAACTCAGACGTTGTAGCTAAAGATAGCACGATCGTCCGACGGGGAATACGCAATCGGCAACAATTACGCTTTCGTTGGAAGCAAATGTACTTCCACTCGATGGAACTCACCAAAGAGCTACAAGAATACATGATTCATTTGTATCAATTTGCAGAGACTTGCCCCGTTCGTTTGGCAAATGGTTCCATTTCCCCGGTATCCATTTCCTATGGAAGAATACAGACCCCGTGTGGAATGTGGCGTACAATCTTCCTCTATATGGTATTCTTGGAATGAGGGTTGGGGGAATCCACACGCCACAAGGATCATTCGGATGATGTAGCACTTTTGTAGCGTCTTTATCTGGCTGTCCCCGCCCCAAAAAACCGACCATCGAGACCATGGGCGCTCCGCTTGAGCCCGGCTGTAATTATTGCACTGAAAATGGATCCGTGGGAGCCGATATGCCCATTACTTGACTTCTGTCGGAACGATAATGAACGAAATTGAAAGCATGCTCCATATTGAATTACCCCCTAATCCATGCGGTTTTCGGGCGTCGCCTGATGGCGCACGTTAGCCGCCTCCACCAGAACGATTCTCGGAAAGGAAGAGGAGGGGGGTTCAGAACCAGAGAACCAGAGTCGAACCAGGCTGTGGCCTATTTTCCGACCACGCAGAAAAGCCGGAAAAAGCTCCTTTCTTTACACGACAACCATCCAACCGGGCATTGTTCCAAGCCGAAGAGCCGAAGAGAGACACGATACGTACGTCGAATAAAGGCGTAGATGCTGAACGGATGAACGAACGAAAAACCAACTTGGTAAAGCCATTAACGGAGATCATTTACAAATAAATATTGCACCAAATACGGGCAAGTGGCCTGAGTAGGCGGTATTGCGACCACCATATTGTGGCGCATGTTCTTCAAGTTCCTTTGAATAAGCCAATGTAACTAGATTGTGCTGCTCAAATGTGACCACAAATCTTACCTCTGGGCTATAGCGATACACCAGTACATCCCATAAAGACAATAGCACATACGCCATCTTGTATAAGCTGACTAGATTGCTCAAGCTAATCTGTTCTCGGCCAGATCCGCGTAGGCATGTTGCCTAGCTACGGCGAAGCGAAACAAGACGCTCCAGTACGAGTCCGAGGAATTTGGTGGCGACTTGATCGAACCTGTTCGAGTGCCTGTTCTGGCTCTAGGACATTACTGAGCTTGCGGTGACACGGAGCCACTCCCGTTGGCAATCATGCCAACGCCAACTACAACAGCTATACCACCAGCAATCAGTCGACTGATCCCTCGCCAATGGCCCGCCTTTGCCCATTGCTCATTCGCACACTGTTTCGGACTTAATTAGTGCTACACCGAGTTCCCATCTAGTATTCGTAGCGCGTCTTACGGTTTACCGCAGTCCTGGTAACGGGCGCTATATAGCGTCTAGGTCATTGGTCGCCAAACATTAGTTGGCCGGAAACGAAGTTTCGCTACTGAAATTACTGATTTACTCGGCACACCGCAACCTTCCTCACGCTCCCGTTCGGGCATTGCGGATGTTCGAGAAAGACGACGACAACGACAACGACAACGACGGCGACGGTGACGCTAGTCGCTAGTCATCATCGTCACCATCATAGCGTACGCACCATCTGGCCGGAATGGTCTCAGCAGTGCTCCCGCTGGCACAACGGCATCTGCTTTGCGCTCAACCATGTAACCCACCTTCCCCTCCCCTTCCCAAGGGCATCCCGTTGTTCTCAACAGTTGGAGTCATTGTCCTAGGCCCCACCTAAGGGGCAACATGTTGTGATGTTGTGGCAGCGCAAAACAAAAACACCATTTCCTTAACCTTGTTACACCCTGCTGTGTCACGTGATTTCGTCCTCGTCTTTCCGACACTCGCTTCGTCTTCGACCAGCTTGGGGCCAGCGGAGAAGCCAGAGCCCACGTAGCAGAAACCGCACGCACAATGATCTTTCCATCAAAACTCTGTTCCAGAGTCCCAGAGACCTTCTCACCACGCCATTTCTGCACCTCAGTGGCTTAAAGCTTTTGGCCACCCATAGGCCAGGCGGTGCCAGGCGGTGCGGGAGGTAAAACAATGAATAAAGAAACTTGTTAAACGGAAAATTAATTAGATGATTACATTTCGGTCGCTCGCAGGTCATGGCTGACGACCCGCCGGCCGTAGAAGACAACACTCCATGTTTGTTGTGATTTCCCACTGAAGGAGCTTCCATTTTGCGCCTTACACACACACACACACGGATCGTGTGTCTAGACATTCTAGAGGGAAAGCGTCGGTATGCCATTTTGGAGCTAATTTCCACCGACGCCACCGCCTACGGTGTGAATGGCCTTATGAAAACGTATTCTCCCATTTCTACGCACACAAATAGCTTTTGATAGTTAAATTGTTTGGTAATGGGTCCGGGTTTTACATTTCTGTGCGCGGGGGATGTGCGTGAGAATTCAATTACCATCACCATACATACCACCGCAGTGACGACCAGCGCGTGAGTCAAGGAACGCCAACGCCAGCCAGTGTCTTTTGTTGACGATTGGTTGTGGTGGTGTATT
Source organism: Anopheles darlingi (assembly GCF_943734745.1). Classification (NCBI taxonomy): domain Eukaryota; kingdom Metazoa; phylum Arthropoda; class Insecta; order Diptera; family Culicidae; genus Anopheles; species Anopheles darlingi. The sequence continues at coordinate 29,657,801 of NC_064875.1, read as the reverse complement.
TGTTGTTGGCTGATGGGCTGGTCGGCCCGGCCTGACCTGACCTGGCATGGCCAGGCCGTGTCGTGTCGTGACGTGTAATGTGCGTCATTACAGAGAAGGGTTTTAGTTGGATCGAACTTTGAACCGAACCGAGCGACCGAAAAGGTTCCGACCTGGAGGTGCCTGGCGGTTACCGACGAGACGAGAGGAGATCGATTTTGGGGCCGCCTGAACCTGGCATGTCAATTAACCACCCCCACCTCCTCCGTGACGGTCGTACGGAGCTAATGGGTGTGAAAATAGGCGACCTCAGGAAAACCCCTTGAGAAGAAGTGGTTCAGGTGTGTGTGTGTGTGTGTGTGTGTGTGTGTGTGAAAGGGACCTAAGAGAAGCAACACCTAAATCGGAGAAGCGCTAAGTGCTGCTGCCACTCTTTACAGTCCTTTCACCGCTGTGGGTGGTGTGGTAGACAGTAAGCTATCTCTTGGGAATTAGCTGAAGGTGTTATGATGATGGAGCAGGTCCTTGAATAGTAGGACAGTTTCGATTGAATTAAACGTTCCGTCACATCCAACACGTCAGGTGTGTGGTGCCTCTGCTGTCATCCAAGTCATGGTGACGACTCCATAGCTGAATGTCACGACAAAAAAGTGTTGCTTTTTTCTACATTGAGCTACATGTGTACGGGAATGGAACATGTTTTGCGATTCAGGATAACATTCTCATTAGCGATAGCGATTTTTTTTATGATTTTCAATCATTATGCAAATCACTTGTAGTCACTAAATCTGTGGATCAGAGAATACATCATGTTTGTAGAACTTGTTGATCATATCCCTATCATGATGCTGATGATGCTGATGATGGAAGTCAATCAACATTAAACGAAGCGTATGAAATGAAAATACAACAACAAAAAAAACACACACACACGAGCGCGAAATGTGTGGAATTCCTTTATCGATGTCGGGGCGGGCAACATGTTTACAGATCATAAAAATGTCATGCTAAATTAGGATAACGAAGAATCATGTACCAACGCAAATGTGATTTTGTGGGTGGTTCCTCGAAGGAATCCCGCGACTTCCCCGAAATATGACGTCTATTCAGCAGTGGCATCATGAAAAATGCTGTCCCAATACGCGCCTCACGCACATCGTAGCACAAGTACCAAATGCTGTCCGCTTGATCTTGAGCCCCTTTGTCGAAGAGTCTCGGGGCGCGTCTTGGTGGGTTAAACCAATCTGAACAGCACATCTGAAGATGGTACGCTCTGGGGAAGTGTGCTAAAGTATGAGGATATACCGAGTGTTGCAGTTCCAACTAAACTAGGCTCGGCTGTTATGATGAAGAGATCACATATCACAAGTCACAAAGAACAACACATAGGTTTATGTATTTTGCTCAAACGAGCCGTATAATCATAAATCATTCCCTCTTCGGAAGGCCTAAGCTGCCTTCGTTAGAATTTTGTGAGAAACCTCGGGTTCCGGATGTTGAGGAACTGAGGATCGGATTTTTCATTTCAAGAAAATGGACTTGCGTTATGCCGATACAATGGAACTTACTCTGAACTTATAAATTATTACTAACGTTGAAGACACTTTTTTTTAGCACCATAAAGCCGAACGAGATTCAATAAAGTGCCAAGGAAAGAGATCCTTCTTAAAATTCAACGCCATTATTGAAATATAGTATTTCGGAGCTAAGACAAGTGCTTTCGGGCGAACGACGTTTCGTATCGTAGGGCTTAAGTGGTTTAAATTCATTGATTGTACTACCTTCGTTACCACCCCGGGAGCAACAAAGGACAGGCAGCAAACATTAAGGTCGCTGCCGGTCGCTGCTTTCCATCACTCGGATACTTCAGTATCATCAACCGCAGTAATAATGGGCTAGCGCCCTCCACGGATAGATCGGCATCGTTGGCCCATCATCAATCAAATTTTCCCTTCGATCATCATGCGCCCAGGACGTGCTTTAAATGTATAAGCAATCCGCACATCCTACGCTGCACGGTGCTTAGGGTTGTAGCGCTGATACCAAAGAAGCGTTCCACCTTCCCGTTCCCAAATATTGAACATTGGAGAGACGTTTGTGAATTCAGCGAAAGAAGAAGGCAACAATTCGGCGTTTGGACTGCATCATTTGATTGTACAGTGTCTCGGGCATCGCGCGTATAGCGTAATGAAATCGATATTAAGCTAGCTTTGCTGTGGCCATTCAATGAATAGTTGTACTTACAATGGAAGGAAGACGTATTGATAATATTGAAATTGCCAACATCATTAGGTTAAACGCAATTTTCCGTTTCTCTCTTTCTCTCCAGGTATCACTGCAGTGGTCTGTTCACAGCCTTCTTCGTTAGCATCTTGACTCATTCTTTTTTTTTCCATTTTGCCATTTTCTCGCACAGACCTTGTATGCCGGTTGCTTCTTTGCATTGCAAATGAACGTTTCTGCATGTAATGGCCAATCAAAAACCCCGGGTTTCCCGGAAGTAAATGTGTGTCATTAAGGAACATCATGTATTTGGTTCGTTGGAACGACTATGCGGTGGTAGTGTAGCAGAAGCTTATCATACAACCTCGTCGACCACACTGTTCAGTTAATGTTGAAGACCAATTTGATTTGATAAATGTTTGATTTTCATTTCAGCGAAAAAATAAAACATCTCGAAGGTACCATTGAAAGATCGACAGCAGCCGATAAGCGTCATTGAGTGCTAAAAGTTAAAGAAAGCAGCAGAAACAAAGGATCCTTTCCATTGTTTGCACTTTCCAGACGTATTGAAGGCTGTCTAATAGTCTTAAATTAACATCTTTCTTCTTGTTGATTCTACTAAGCCTTATTTCACCGTCTTCGCCAGTCTTGAATGCTCCTTTTTACTGTTTGTGAATGTTCACACGCGCGAGACGGGGTTTGACCGGGCTCATTTACTGCAGAGCCGGGTGAGTACCTAAGCCATCATCATTATTCTTCGCGGCATTCGGGCCTTTCTGCGAAACATTTTCGCAAAAATCAGCCATCATCAATGGCTCGTTATTTGGCATAGAAAATGGTTTAATGTTTAATTAGGGATGCTGAGAAGAATGCTTAAAAAAATCATTCAAACGAAGAAGCATCCAAGTTTGCTTTACACAAAGTATGAAAACATAATTGTTGCGAAGAGAAACTGAAATATAGCTATAACTTTCACAAAATATCTTGTATCCCAAACTGATCTAACATAAATCCATTGCTATATCGTTGGCATAGGCCATGCTATGACGCTTCCCTGCACACCAGGAACCGAACCTAATGATTCATGCATAAGCAGGAAAATGTGGTTTGCTTCATCAAATTGAAATTTTCTCCACCCAAAACGCACATAACCGCAACCGAAAAGAAAACTCCCGAGCGAAAAAGGCTCCCCTTCCTGAGTCAACCTGGAGCGCATAATTTGTTTCATCGCCTCAGGACCCTGGATACGCCCGAAGAAGAAGCATGGAAAGAAGCGCAGTATGATGGTGAAGTGAAAGTGGCGGCCAACAACAACAACACAGAATGTGTGCCAGCACACTGTCTGGGAGCGTACCACGAGCAGGAACGCCTCATGCGGCTAGTATAAAAAGCGACAGCGAGTCACGGAGTCACCGAAAGCAAAATTGCTGGTAATGCAATTTAAATATTTCCGATAAATCAAATAATGCGTGTGTGAATGTGGTTCGAATGATTTTTCTTCCCCCCCTTCGCTCATACGCCACCATACAACAGGCACGGCCGACCGTGAAAGAGGTCAAATTGTGTAAAAATTGGAAGTCGCTTAAGATGTGTGCTGCAAATTGTATTTATTTTCGTTTCACGCTCTCCTCAACAGCTCACACAAGAGCGGATGACGAAGCTTAGGAAGAAGTGAAATACTTTGTAAAAGGGGCTTGATATGGACGATCACCAACAACAACAACAACAACAAAATGAAGGAAGGGTGTGCGTAAAAGTATTTCGCATAAAAAATAATCGAAAAACTTACCCTTACCTTCGCACACGCGCAACGTCTAAGCTAATGCTCCAATCTACCTGTGCTGCAACACTCAACAACACGTTGCTTGAATGGAGTGAGTGTTGCCCGTTTGTTCGGCTCGCCCCGGGTTTGTCGGTATTGCGATCATCATCGTCATCATCAACATCATCAGCGCCAAACCGGCCGGCCGGCCGGCCAGCCATCCAACCAGCCATCGCTGCTGGCAGCGGTTTCTATCAATCGACCGAAAATGAATCGAATTCTACCCAAAAAGCAGTTAGCGAGCGCCATATGCGAGCGAGAGCGTGAGCCACCTGAAGACACCTCCGGCAACCGTGTGATGTGCCTTTTTACGATGCCGATGGATTGAATTATGGAAATGTATTATTCATTGTTGCGAGCTAAAGATTGATGGAAAAACATTTCCACACCCCAAAAAAGAGCCCAACAACGTGCCCTCGGTCTAAGGTGGAACCTCCCGAGCAAACCACCGGGCGCCTAGTGTCGTATCTTCGTGTAAGTGATTTATTAGAATGAAGTTTTCGTATATTAATGATTGAACGATTGAATTCGAAATCGCGGTGATGGGGAATGCCGGTGACAAAGTGTTTCCCTCCTCGCTTCCATCGCGAATCCAAGTGAGCGATGACCTTTTCGAAGGTCCTGACAGAAGGAGTTATTCATTTTCTTTGAGGGGGGCCCATCTAAACAACCCATGAGCATATGTTTTGTCGAAATATGCTAAGTTAGGATGCAGATTTCTCTGCATAGACCATCCTCTTGGTTGCTCCAGAAAATTCTAATGATATGGACATCTCACACATACACACACAAACAGATAGACAAAATGACATTTCGAAGAAAGTCTGACAGCCTTCACCAATCATGGTGTTATTATTTCATCTCACGGAGAGCAGGTGTTGTCTGTCACATCAAAACAAATTTCATAATAGCTCACCAGCACCATAATTTAGACACTCTCTTCTCTGGGCCTCTGGGGGCACATCACAAATTGGAAAGTGTTAACCTACCTGTCAGACAATGCGCACACACACACACACACACACACACACACACGTGTGTGGTCTTATTATGCGCTCCATTAACCATGCTGAAAGCAAAGGCCACATCCTCCGGGCCACCGACTGTCATCCCGGGGAAGCGAAGGTGTATCCGTGCTCCCTTAAAATGGTCATTTTCACCATCGTTGCAATGCGGCAAGTAGTCCCGTTAATGTCATCGTGTGCCGGCCAGCCGGCCAGTGCCGTCAGAAGAAGTGACAAATAATGTCTTCACCGCAACCCCATCATGCCATTCGGCATGATGCAAGGCACGTGTCCGGATGGATGCATGCAGTGCAGTCCCCAGTCTCTCCGACGGATGACTCTTGGCTGAGAAGGCCACTTGCTGCATGCGGAAATTAGATTGAAGCGCAGCAACGGACTTCGCCCTTCAACATTCGCAGACACACGAAACGTACCACAAGGAATTTAAACCGGGAAGGCCACCACCGGTCAAACAAATTGCCCCGAGTGCCCCCGGAACTCTCCGGTGCCTGCATATTTGGACGTGCCCCGGTCCATGCCCCGAAAACCGGGCGGTCAACGCGTCACTCATGGTGCCTCCGTTTTGATGCATACGTGGACGGTACCTTTTCTCGCCCCGTTTTCATGGAAAACTGACTGGTGCTTGACATGGGTACGGTGAGGATAACTGCTCTGTCACCCTGGATCGCTGAGTTGCGGTCGAGAGATTAGAATGGAGGAGCGGAAAACCTTTCTGACCAAAAACATTTTCCCGGTTCACGAAATGAAGGTTTAGGTGTGCTTTTGTTGAAAGAAATCATAAATTATGCTTATCATGAAATCGTTAATAGCATCTCGAATGAATCCTTATGCGGTGAAGGAAAATTCGATTAAACGCACAATACACCATTAGGTTTTTTCACTAACGGTTTTAGGTTCACTAAACGTAGGTTTATCCGTCATTTTGGTTTAAGTGATGTATCAACCCGCGTCCATGATTTTTTTTGTTAATATATTGCAGTAATTTATGGTTTCTATCATTTGTAGTATCAGATTTTAAGCCCATAAATTGGCAAACCTGGAGAGAACTCTCAGTTCGATAGACTAATCGACAGTTCAGTTTTGCGAATTGAATGTTTCTTCTTGCAGAAATAAAAACGGGTTTTATATGATATTTTTAAAGCCGCTGTTTTAACAATATTATCATTTTCAGTTTTGGTAAAAGAAGCAGCATTGTTCATGACAATTACGCATGCATATCGTTTTATTAGCATACAATATTAATAATATGAGATCAACTAGCTGGTTTGACAGCACCGGTACAAAGGCGATTAAAGAATCGCAGTAAAAACATATATTTTTCTATAGCTAAGATCATTTTTCAACAATTTATCATCATTTATATTTATCATCAACTATTTGCCATCTTCATGAAATTATTGTGGCCGAAAAGTCGGAACACAAAAACATATTTTTCTTTTGCTGTCTCATGGATTTTTTAGCGGTTTATGCAGCTGCGTTAAAAATATGAAAGAAATAACATTTTATCAAATACACATAAGGATGGACGAGTCGCGTGTTTGCCGGAAACAAAAAAAAATTAGCGGTAAAGTGGTCTGAGTGGATGTGACTTAGGAAGAAAAGTAATCAGGAATCAGAATCGAAAAAAAAGAATTAAAAGAAAGAGGGAAGTCAAGGTGAATACTAAACGAATAACTTAAATTAGAAAACGTGGCATCATGCGATTCCTGCAACTGCCAGAAAGAGGACAGGAAACGGTTCCGAAAAACAGGATAGACATTGAACTTTGGACTTTGACGTTTCGACTTTTTGCGTGAAAGTGGTTCGAAATGAATGTCAAAAGAACCCCATTCTGAATTGCAGGTCATATTTTGCTCACATTTTCAGCCCGGATGCCCTCATGCCCTCAGTTGCTTTTTAATATTTACGACTACTTTGCATTATGCTGCGTTGATTTATCAGAACATTAAAATATGACGTCGCGTTTAAACCAATTTGCCTCACTGCCTACAGCAATCCGCTGCTTCCTTTCAATATTTAATGTCTGTAATATCGGATGCAAAGAAAAGAGCACTCGCTCGCGGATAGTGTTAAAATGTATTAGAAAAGCACCATATCAACCACGGCGGCAGCGTATGAACTATGGCATCGTGTGAACCGTTCGTTTTATGGCGAGCGCAGACTTTCCTCTTTTGCTCCATTTAAGCGATAAGCCTAGCTTGGACCCGTGGGCCCCGGGGGCGATGACATCGATTATCCCAACGACCATGTCAGCCGGTGATCCATCGAGGCACAGGCGACCAAACTCGACGGCGGCGGCGGCCGTCGAGGAAAATGTATGCGATTTTTCCCACCATGATTTCCCTGAAGGGATTCACTGCTTCGCAGGATAGCCAGGGTAGCCAGTAGCCGGGCTAAATAGGACATGCGGTTCGTGAAGAGATCGAGCTGAGGTTCCAGCAACGTGAATATATTTCAACCCCACTGTAAATCTTCATCCAATAACCGCCTCTCATCCATCAGCAGCACGGCAGCGCACGACGCCGCCACCGTTTCGGGTGCGCATAGATCCTGAATGGCTGTCCAGCCTGACGACGTACAGACTGACGACGACGACGACGACAGGCTTATCGCACCCGGGCGTCTCCATCGGCCCATCGGAAATTGAGTGGCGTGATCGTGCCTCCTCCCGTTCGCTGATGTGCATCTTATTCTATCTTCTTTCTAAATCCATTTTCCCCAGCCTTTCCTGTCGTTCCTGAGGGGCTTCCTTGCCGGGGTGGAAGTCGCAACTGTGCATTGTTGAGCGTAAATTGAAAATGAAAATTTTCACCATCCTTTTTCAGCTACTCGATAATAAAACTGCTTGTTTTTAGTACAACACGTGAATTTAGTAAAATTCGCAATGTGTTGTTTAATAAAATCCCTGAAGATTATTGTAGTTTGAGATAAGAGTTGGTGAAGTTTAATTGTTTTCTGCTGTGAGAAAGAGAGAGAGAAAATGCGATCCAGCCTCAGTTGTATTTGAAGTGAAGAAGTAGAAGAAGAAGAGATGCCTAAACTGTTATCATTACAAAGCAATTGCCAATTGTTAAACTCAGAAGGGTTTAAAGAAGAGTGAAGTTTAAAGTTCCTTTTCCTCATTTAACTTGCAGCACATGCACCACAAAATGAGTTTAAGGCAAAACATGGCTTGCACCCCCTCTCAGCATCCTCTCCTCCAGTGGCCAGCACCTCTTCAGGGCCAGGCCCAGGAAATGGATGATGCAGATGGTGAAGATAAACGTTGAAAATCGGTCACGTGCTGTCAAACCACGTGGCAAACGGGCCACTTTCCGATGTGGTCCGGTGCCACTCTGTCGGCAGAGGAAGTTCGTCGACCATCTTCCAGACAGGAGGATTCCCGGCTCGTGACTTACGGAAATTGAACTTGTTCTTATTGCGGCCGAGGCCCATTCGAGGGCTGGACGCGACCTGAGGTGGTGCCTTCAGGTGGGGAACGGCTGTTCTCGGCTTTTGAATGCAATTTTGATAGCACGAAAAAGATAGAGAGATAACCAACCAACCGGCCTAAGCCCTTCGGCAACGGCAAACGGCGTGTAGTTGCTAGGTCAAAATTTATGGCCGGCCATTCGGCGCGTTAGATAAGCTGCCACTGAGAAACGAAATGAATGAATCTGGTAACGACTGATGGTGAAGTTAATCGTCTTCAGGTTTTTATGGGCAACCGAAAACCCGACGGCCATTTTCGGAGCGGCCAACCCGTCCCGCCCCGCCGCCATTTCCGTCCGACATCCGAGCAACAACCGAGCATTATCTACCTCAAATCCACGGTGGTCAAATATCCGTCGGCAGCACACCACCCAGCCCAGTCTAGCAGCAGATGGGGTTGAGGCTAACGATGGCTTCCGGCAGTCCGGCATTGTGTATGGCTTCCATCAAGGGAATGTAAAATGCCTCGAAAATGAGCATCGCCGAACGTCATTATGGGCAGAATTCAGGGGGGGGAAACTTACACCTTTGCATTTCGTGGCACTCCTCGGGGCTCGTATAAATATTGCGAATATTGCGAAAGCTCTGCCGCGGGAAGCATTTAGAAGATGGTGCAAGAGTATAAGGTGGGGTTTCGGTGGAAAACAATGAAGACACCGTGATAATGGTGGTGATTTTTGGAGATCTTCCAGTCTATATACCAGGCGACGAAATTGATAAATACGGCCTGGAACTGGAGTCATTGGTATATTATCAACTTTATTTATTTTTTCTGTCTATTTGCTAGGAAATAAACTCACAGGTTCACTAAGTAGTAGTGAAATGAAAGGAAAGTTATGGTGGTTACAGCTTGTTAAACATTTTTATTCCAATTCATGAAACCATCTGTAGAACTTTTTTTCTTTAATAAGTGCTCCAGTAGAAAGTAGAATAAAACTCAATAAACCTGCAGTGTATGTTTTCACTTATCTAAAGTTATCAAAACAATAGTATAATTAGGTTTCAAACTAAAAAGATTCCATCCCGGAACTAATTTTTCTTAATTGAAGTCATATTTTATCAATGCTGCCGAAAACGCCCAACATAGGTACACCATCAATAACCCAATTTTCAAACCAAAAAAGTATGCTCCAAAAACCTTCTCTCCGCAAAGAAGTATTTTATGTTTCCAAAGCAGCTGGCAAACAGCTTCATTGTTTCACTTTTTCACTTACAGTTCAATTCGATGCTCTCCGATGCTGAAAGTTGGTTCCACCTCAATTGCTTCCCACGTCAATCAAGGCCGGTATGTGAGCTCCGCGCACCTGTAATCACAAGCATTGGCTCGGATACGCGCCGAAAAAAAAAACCAACCCCGAACTGCAGCGAAGTTAACCAACTGTAAATCACTCCGGGCGGTGTTGCAGTTTCAACAGGAACCATTCAACCCGTGGAATCAGCCCCAGGAAAGGCTAAAGTAAAAGCGGACGCGAAAGCATGATAAATGTGCTCCGGCGCGTGGTAGCTGCAGGTAGCAACTTACTCGGCGAAGGAAGCAGCTTCGTTAATGTTGCTGTTAAAGGAATATTGATGATCGGTAGCCGGAAGAGTAATGTTATTTTGATTACACGACGACGCATGGAAATGATGATATACTTAGCGGCAGCACGGTAAAGTCTTTCCGGGTTAGACATTCTCGTCTGCAGCACTGTACGTGACGGTTATTTGTCAATAGCGTTTGCTAATGAAGTGGAAACGTTATGGTAAAGTTTCCGCGTGTCTTGCAAAACACGGGAACTGCGGATGCAATTAAAGCAGGAAGCAGTTGGAAAATGTGACGCTTAAAGCTTTTATGAGTAGCCAGAAACATGGTTTATACGCAATAATTTTAAGGTTATGTTACTTATAATAACAGCCAATTTTGCGAGACGAAGTTGCTGAAAACCAATTCTTGAAACTCCAAGGATCATCAAAGTAGTCAATTACGCATCAATGCAAGAAAGGGAATATCACAACAATGCTCTTGTATTCAACAATATTTCCCAGGAAAAGAACACGATTCTAGCATTTCGGCTTTGTTTTTTTTTTGTTCTATAAAGCATGTTACATCCTCTCGGTACACTCGGTCTCCTGTTTGCATGGAGCGCGAAGCAAGAAAAACTCCCCGGCAATGAAAACATCCTCCGAAAACAAGCAGCTCATTACCCAATCATACGCGATCGCATCACGAAATAATGACAAAAATAATGCTAATAAAAATGTCGACTTTACGTCACGGCAACGACGACGCAACTGACACGCCCCATAGCCGACTGCTGTCGACTTCCTGAAGCCCGCAGCTGGAGATTTTTTATTTGCGGGCTTCACTACCGCAACGTGCGATGCAACGTGAACCATGCTCGGGATGCTCGGGAATCAAAAAAGCTCAGCACCGACCGACAACATAAAAACAGCAAAGAGTTAAGCCTGGAGCAGCTGGAGCGTCGCTTCCGCAAACGCCCTGTTTGCCTGGTAACCTTTCGGCTGGTGTCAGCCTCCAGCATACAGCAGGCAGCGGCAGCGAGAACTTTCGTGAGTGTCGCTTCCTGGGAGCAAACCACCCCAACCCGCAGGTTCAGGTTTGGATGAAAAACCAAATATCATTAGAGCGCGACCGTGAGTGAGAATAATTTTACGCTCCATCATAAGATAGGAAGAGGAGAAAGGCGCAGTGTGGCTGCTGCAGGGCAAAAGCCGGCCACACCCGAACACAGAGGCGCACGTGTGACATTTGCAGGCACGTGACAAGTGGCACCAACCAGCCAAAACCCCCCGGCAGGATGGTCCGGATGATGGCGCTGCTACACACACATCCCATCACATCCCATTTGAACCTCGTTGTACTGGATCCAGCGGGTGGAAATGGAAAGCATTGGGATTTTTCGAGCTTTGGCCATTCGTTTCCAACGGCTTCTAAATTAAACGCAGCGACGAGCGTGGCGCGATAGGATGGAAAAAGAAATAACAGCATCGCAGGAGCCATCGCGGGAAAACTGACAGCGTGACGGTGGAGTTAAAATGCAGGAAAATAGCAGGCGCGACATGTAAATAGGATGAGCACAGAAGGGAACAAAAGGGAACAAACGGTTGTTGGTTCTTAATTTTGTTTTGAAAAGAACGGTGACAGACGAGACAGGAGCGAGAGAGAGAGAGAGAGAGCCAGAGGTGAGGGTTTTGTTAAATATTTTCCTCGGTGAACCCCATATTGCATTCCTGCGTGACGAATTTTACTTACATTAAGTAAGGAGAAAGAGTGAGTGAGTCACTGAGAGAGGGAGAGAGAGAAAGAGAGAAACAGAGAGCGAGTAATGTGAAATGATGACGGATGATGGTTTAAAGCTTTGGATATCATTTTTTATACACTGAAAACACCTGACGAGTTCAGCCTCGCAAAGGATCGACATTTCAATGGATCCTGGACCCTTCCTGGTTGGTTAAAGTTGACGATTCATCTCATTGAGACCTTTCCAGCACATAAAGCACACACACACACACACATTCCGTGCCTCCCTCTCCATCCCGTTAAGCTCGGTAAAGTGATGCCAAATTCAAATAAAACTTTGTCACCATTTTGACCGGTGTTTGCATTGAATTTTGATTGCACGGCCCCTTTTTTCCCGCTTCCTGCCGGTACGGTGGGTACAAGGGTTACTACTATACCCCTAGTTAAAACTTTCCGCCGCATACATGGCCACTAGCTAGCATGTATGGGCGGCGAAAGGAAAACACAAAGCATAATCCGCATAATGTTTTTGACAGCGCTCACACCGGCAACCGGGAAAGCGCCGTTTTTTCCCCCAGTTCTTTCTGGAGCCGATGCCGAAAAGCAACCATGACATGGGGGCTAAAACCACAAACCCGGCAGCTCGGCAACCCGGCCCGGCACTCCGGCAGAATGGGTTCATTTGCTGTGAGGAAAAGAGAGACAAAAAAATAAAACACAAACTTTTCCCCGGTTTTCGGCGTTACAATATGGCCAGGGAAATCAGAACTTAGTTTTTGGCGAACGGAAAACTCGAAGCTCAAATGAAAAATGATGCCACGAGCGCGTACACGGCGGCGGCGGCGGCGGCAGGCGGCGATGATGATTTACATTTTGGCTGCTGCTGGTTCGGTTGTTGTTTGATTTGGGAAGGTCCGGTCATTTCGGGATGGTTTTTGGGGAGTTCGCGTTGGTGGCAGGCGTGCAAATGGGATTATTGTAAACCAGTGTTTGTAATAATAATTAATTCATTTCGAAACCACCACCAACCGGCCATCAAACGAAAGTCAATAAAATTAATCTATTTAATTTAAGGGAAACCATGCTGTGCATGAAGAGAGTGTGATGTTCTGAAAGTTAGAATTCAGATCATTTAAACATGATGTGCTAGAGACAACAGTTGCTCATTCTAAATTCAATGTTAGTTTTAATCAATAAATGCTTTTAAATAACAATTCATATTAGCTTTAAAACTGTGAACTGTATGCCAACAAATTCATTCTTTATAAAAGTGACATTTGAGATTCGAGAGAGTAAATCAAATATTTTGAACAGGAGATCAATCAGGCAGCAACAGAGTCTTTAATTTTATCAACATTAACTGGACAGGACGTGAGTACACATGTCGATGAAATTTCATGGAGCAAACTCGGTGATTGTGGATTTTTTACTATATTCTATATTCTATTTGGATTCTAGATTGCAGATTCTATTTGGCTTAATAGAAGCACGTAAGAGCCACACGTGTGGCGTAATCCTTGAACCTCGGAACGTACATACACTGCACATGAGAGTGAAAAGGAGAGAATTCATAGGCTACACCATACAAAGGCTAGCTTTTATACGCGGGAAAAGCTTCTTCTGCTACCAGATTCTCGAGAATCGTCACTAGGAAGTAGCCAACATGAAAAATGCAACCATTGAAATAATCGATTTTCTATGATAAATTCATCGTACACGATTTTACCATTGAACTAAGCCAGATTTGAATTGAAACATGTCAATCGTTTGAAAATAGGTTTTCCATCTTTTCTGTAATTAGCATCTTCGAAAGCTTTCGATAATTCTGAAAATTGGGACTATAGTCAGAAAAACTGTGATAGTATCGGATGATTTTCTATTGAAATTAGGTGTATGATACGACGCCGTATATCCTCTGGTAGCTGGTTGAGCACATTAGTGTTTACAATACCATTACATTAATTACAACTATTTAAGGATACTGTTAACGTAACATGCTAGCACTACAAATCTGAGGCAGTCTTATTTCAAACTCTAGTAGAAAGGACAATACGTTGTTCTTAGTTAAACCAATTCAACTACAAGAAAATATCGAGTTCATGGAAATTTGTTCTATCTTATTATGCCTAAAAGGTGATTAGATGGATTTAAAAAAAATAGCCAATCTGGAACATCTGCCCCAAACCAAATGTCCATTCGAAGCAATCAAAACACTCACCACCAGTTGTCGGTAAACAGAAGGGCTAAAAACGGGACCGCAAAATAGACAAAGCTACTGAAACTGTTCAGTATTGACCAATTTGTGCCCCACCCAAAAAAAAAAGGGGTCAAAACTCATCCGAAAAAGAAGAAGTACGGTTTGCAAATGTGCCACGAGTCCGTACTAAGGAAACCAAATGCCATTTGTCTTTCACGGGATGTATCCAATCATCGGTTACCTTTTCTTTGGCTCTACACGCCACGCCGAGGGGTGGTGGTGTTGATGTGTCCAGCGATCCGTTTGGTCCGGGGCTCCTCGGCACTCCCCTTTTCGGGATGCCTTCCCGGCCCTTTGTGTGGTGAGCGGGAACGTTGTCCGAAAGGATTAAGTCGTTTGTTTCAACCTCCTTACGGTTTGGTGCGGAAATGGGTGGAGTCGTTGGTCGGTTGATTGCTTTCGTGTTCTTCCAGGACCCGGGGAACACCCCCGCACAGCAAACTCATGTACCAGTGAATTGTAAATCTCCCAATCCGTCCTGGATGGACGGCAGGATTGGCTGCTGCCATCAGTGAACCCTTCCTTCGATTCCGCCAAAGGTCTCCTCCGTCATGGCTCACCGCTCACCGGGAGGACATTTCCTTTGCTTTTTTGGCACAGTTATCCGCCACATTGAAGACAGTCGGTTTATTCGGATGTAAAAACACGAGAATTGGGCACCCTTTCTGCACCACTCCCCTGGAATTGCCGGAAGTGACAATCTAGAGACTGGGCGATGTCCAGGATACAGTGACAGTACAAGAAAAGGGCCTGTCAAGGTTCCCATTTACCTTTCGGAGGTTTCGGAGGAACGACAGAGAGATCGAATAAAAAAATGGGAACGGAACCTCGAATCTGAAGGATCGGAACGCAAATCATGCGTTCAAGACGCATGCGGACCTAGTTATCGGTCCGGACTATTCCGGTCCGGAAATCCCGGCGTCCCGGCGACGAAGGAATGTCTAACCTTTTTCCATTTTCACTTTTCACCTCTTTTGCCTTTTGCTCCATTTTTGGCCACCAACGTAGTTTAAAGGACAGACGCACCGAGGCGCATCCATGTGCGGAGGAGCTAACACTGGCCACTCAGGATGTCCTGCGTTGTCTCCAAGCATCGGTCGATTCGGTTGAATACAAAACAGGGAAATACAGATGCTTAACCAGCCAAGTGTAAGAGGAGCAGATTAGCATCAGCATTACGCTGGTGGAAAGCGACGAAAAAGGGGGGGGGCTCTCGTTGACGAATCAATGATCAGCGTTCTTATCAGAGCGATGGAGTGTGTAAACGTGATAACGGGACATGGACTGTTGCATTCAGTATCTTGAGGAGGCTTTGTCCCTTTTGAATCCAAAAAGGAATGCTAAAATATTACCTTAAAAAAGCATCTTCCTTGTTGATATGGTTATTAATAAGTTTCAATCAACACCTTAGACAGATTGTACTAAAATGTACTAAATGGCATTAAGGATCCTATATTTTGAAAAGAAAAACATAAAGTTGTTTAAAAATAATCGTAAAATGGCCTTACGAGAACTTTACAAAACCAATTGCTCAACCTGTCGCTCAACATTAACCAGCGCGTTCAAAGAAAAGCCCACGGGAGCAAATCTTCAAAAGTCCCCCGGTATCGTAGCGTCCCATGCCACGTCGCACACCAAGAGACTGGCCCCCCACACCACCGAAAATCCCGAGATGCGCCAGTCATGCATATAGCTCATATGTGCTTATCGTCGGCACACTTTATGTCTCTATTGATTTTACGAAACATTTCTCTCCGCCATCAACGCCAGATTATGCCTGCCAGCGGTACCTTCTTGTTCGTGGAACAAGTCTCCTCGAAGAGGGAGGCGAAGAATCCCTGGTATAATCCTGACGACCGTTGCGTTAACTTTCCCCCCTGTGTTCGGTTTCTACTTATTCGCCATTTTCTTGCGCTACATTTTGTACAATTTTGCTCTTCGGGATGAACGTGTGAATCGAGATTTACGTGGCAAAGGCAATATCCTGCCAACGCTACCCATTTGCTACTATCTTGTACCTGTTGGTACAACACTACTACTTGTTCCCCGGGATGTCGTACCCCCTCCATGACCATGCCTTTCCTAAGGGCCAACGCTGAATCGGTTTTGTCAAAAGATTGTAGTACGCACAGGGTATAGGGGGATGGGAAGCACAGTTGTGTGCAGTAGATAGCAACAGCGAACGTTACATTGAAAGCATCATTGACGGTTACGGCGATTACAATGGGACAGGGTCATATGCTTTTGCTACCAAGCTATCTGGAGACGAGGGAAATTGGAGGGGTGAGTACAAAAGCTTTTTCGATTACCTCGGTTTACCTCTATCAACAAGCGAGGTAGCTCGCTAGTAGCAATAGTAACGACATATCCCCCTCCAGTACCATCAACTTCAGGTACAAATCTTGGAATCCCTTCGCGCGACACATTGTCCAACACCTTACGTGTGGATCTGTCTAGGGGGAGGGAAGGCGTTACCACGTCGAGATAGGCATAAACTTTCCCACAAACGGATAACGCACACGTACACACAGGGAGAGAGAGAGTGTGTGTGTAACCACATGTACACACATTTACGTTAAAATAGGTTTCTCCCCGTAGAGGGGCCAGTAGATGGAGCAGCAATTTCAAATTAGATAACACAATTTATCGCCCAACCGACATGCACCTTCCGCTACTCCTCTCTCTCTCTTTCCGTCTCTGCCTCTTCTACTCTTTCCTCCTAGAAGTATAGCTTCTCTGCGTATCTTCGTAGGAGCGACGAGGCATCTCTACTGTGATGCCTAGAGCACTCTAGATCCCAGCACCCTCCAGTCTCCAGCGCGTATCCGGCGGGCAAATCCGGCCAGCTAGTACACGCATGTTTTGCCGCTTTATCGAAGCAGCCCACGGCCAACGCCGGGTCGTTGCTAGTCTCGGTGCCAAGTTTTGTCAAGTTCGCCGGGGCGCCTACTACGTCGAAACCGGTGATGAGACTGTTCCGCCGACTTCTAATGAGTTTTGCCGGATAGCGGTTGTGGCTATTGTGTACCGGGATGGGGGGTGCGGCGAGGATGTGGATCGTATATACGCCACAAGTGCTTCTGATAAGCGCCGTTAAACTTCGATCGGATACTCCCTGTCACAGCAGGTCGTACCTTCCGTACGCTTCCGGGCTTAAGCGGAATTCCAGTGTTGCTTTGATGCGAGCTGAGAGATGGCTGCGAGAAAGCTCTTGCGTCTAGAATCGATTAAGGGCCTAAGAGGTGGTGGCAGAGGACAGAGGAGTTCAACGAGGGTTTTGAATGCTAATTAATTTGTATTCCAAAGTGACAAATGCCACTGCCGCGCGTCACGGACATTCTATTTTGCAAATAGATTCTAATTAGAGTTTTCAAACAACTAACAAAGGTTGACGAAAAAAACGAAAATTGAAACAAAACATGAGGCCATCAAAACACGTTTATCCGGCTGCCTATATGTCATTCGCGTGACGTTGTAGCCGCTGGTTTGGGTGTGTTTTGCTTAAATTTTGTTTCGAAATTAAATCCCCTCCTAGCTGGTCCACCTTGAAGCTCCTTCCACACATCACAACGCTTTCAGTTTCAGCGCAGGGCAAAAGGCAGCAAATTAGAATTTCGGGGCGTAGGTTATCCCCTTCAATTCTGGGTCATAATCAAGAGTGCGAAGAAAATGAGATGCAGACGCACCGAACACCAAAAACGGGCGGCTCTCGGTCAAGAGGAAGAAGACGAAGATTGCTCAAGGCTTATGCATGATTTATTTGATGAAAATTTTATACTCCTCACCCACGAGGAGTTTCTACACCTCCCTCCGGTACTAATGGGTAAAAAATCACACGGAGGTTGATGCGAATTCAGGGACCGAGTCCCCGCCAGCCAGTGAAAAGATAAACAAATTCGCATTGAAGCCACCATTTCGCTACGAATGCTGTTGGCGTTGCTGCCGCACCGACTCACACACCGACACACCGACACACATACACACACAACGCCAGTGACGAAGATTGTTTACGGCGTTGAAGAAGAGGAAAATTAAGCATTTTCGAGGCGTTGAGCTGCAAATAGCATAGAAGGAAACGCCGTGGATCCGCCGACGCCGATCTTTCTTCGCGTGCTTAAAGCCCGCTAATAAGCGGAACTCTGGCAGCCGAAATGTTGAATGCCCTTCTCTAGAGCGCTCGAATGTCTAAGTGTGCGGCACGTGCGCGCCCTCGCCCTTGTTGAGTCGAGACGAGACGAGCGAGAGAGCGGTTGGAAAATATCTCAATATAATTAGAGCATAGCAGACATAGTAATCCGTTTTTTCCCGCGCACGAGCTTTCCCCCTTATCGCAGGAGCTGTTTGCCGTCGCCGTCGCTGGTGCGAGTTTAGCGGAGTGCAAAATGGAATGGTATCGAGGGTCATAATTCTTTACGCTCCGACTCGCGCGACATGGTCAACTGGTATGCTGAGGGAGCGAATGCTTTTTTGGGGGTTGTTTTTTTTTCTTTCTTTCTCTCGTACACGGCAGCAACCATTTCAAACCACTCACCACCCATTTCGGTTCCAGGAATGGGTTCCAAAAATAATTGAGTTGGGAATATATGTGTAGAGCTGCAATCAATTATGCAATCACGCTGGGAAATAGCAGCGGTTGGAGTGCTTTCTGGTTGCGAGCAACGAGCCGGTCCCGGCCCCGGCCCCGGCCCCGGCCCCGGACCTATAGTTCGTTTTGTTAACCGATTTTGTGGCGGTGGTCGATGCCTTTCCCCCCGATGATTGGTGCGTCCGTAAATTGATTAGAAATAAACTTTGCGCTTCAGCTGAAGCGCAACAACATACAAATAGCCGCAGTACTGTGTTACAAAAGCAATTAATTGAAAACGGGCTATTAGTAGGAGCTACTGAGGGCATATTTATCATGATGAAAAAAAGTATGGAAAGCATTGCAATAATGAATTGGAAAGAATTCTGCAATATCAACAAAATATGAGCTTCTCAGAGTTTGTTTGCAAATTCAACATGCCCTCTCAGAAGGTTTCCCACATGTCCAAATGAATACAGCAGATGATTAGCTGAAACCGTATGAAACCGAAACCGAAACCGAAAGGATCGTTTTCTTCGACATGTTCGACGTTGAGTTGAGTGGAGTTACTTTATCAAGGGACGCCACGCCACGTTCCACCTTCTGGCTTCACGTCAACCAGTCACAGAGCTCGGAACGGAGACAAGTCACGCAGATATGAAATTCGAATTTTGTGCTTACAGCTGCACCGCCGCAACCTCTCACACCATTCTGACCTCTCGTCAGCGGTACGACGGTCTTTTATTTTGCAATGTTACCCCTCACTCACTCACTCGAACGT
>NC_064875.1:29615938-29635938 GCF_943734745.1 Anopheles darlingi | reverse complement strand
ACCAAGGAGCCAACGGCTGCAAAACACCGAAAACCAGTAAACACTTCACTGCGCGTAGTGCCTGTAATGAGCGGTGGATGTTTTAGAAGGTGCGTTGCCTCTCTGCATTGTCTTTAAGATGAACACGATGAATGAAAACGCCATTTCCTCTGTCATCTTTTGCAGAGCGCCAGGTGTTGCAGGAGTTGCTCAGCTTCCTGCAATCTGTAAGTGTTTGATGTCCAAGTGTTTGCCAATCGCTGGCCAAGTTTGTAATCCTTTCTTAAGCTCCCATAGACAAAACAATCCTTTATCGACGGCAGCCAGCTATTGATTTTTCTCTTTCCACAAGTGCTGTGTGCAGTCCATCCACAGCTATTGCGTGATTATATACAAGGGCACACCAATGCCGAGGTGCACCATTGGAGTACATCTACTTCCCATCTACCTCGTCCAACTTCAGCAGAACACTTCACTCTTCACGGATTCACCTTCGATGCACATCATTTCGACATCGGTTGGTACATTTACATTTCCTTCCACAATCATCGGCCTTTTCGGCCTACATTAACTTGACACTCACCACAGCACAAAAGGGCGAAGTCGACGCAGATTGCAAAAAGAGCGCTACGCCAAGGAGAGCCAATCATTTGACACAAAATCCATCAATACACGCGCGCGCTGAGAAAACTGAATAATGTATAAGAAACGCCTAGTCCTTTTGGGTCCATCGTAGAAGCGCTTCAGCACGAACTTAGGGTTTGTTTGTCGGTAGCTGGTGCTTTATGGCTGGAACACTTTGTTTACTTTTGGTTAAAGTTTTGGACGCTCTTATGCGGCATGATACTTTGCGCACACCCTTTTGCAAGGAGTAGTTTTGTTAGTATTTTAGAGTGTTACTGACTGAAAACTCTTGCCACTACTCGCACAAGACGTTTTTAATACATAACTAGTTGCACTCCTAAATATAAGCACTACCGAAAGGGAAGATTCAACACGATAAAGTCCATGTAATGGATGACCGCGGAAGTGTCACAGCAAAAGGACGAACGTTCGCACGTTAAACTCCGGTAGTAGAGCATGGATGCAACTCGATCAGCTGCTGCCACGGAACTGGCCGGTCATGGTCGCCGAAAACTTGGCCATACATTACAACACGTCACGGCACGGCACGGCACACCATCGCCGCATTTGGCGACACGAGCAGCAAACCGAGCAAACAATCGGAGTTCATCGCCGGATGCCGGTACCGCATGAACCGCTGTAACGATCCAACGAACGATCCAACAACTGTCATCAATCGGGTGACCAGACAGACGTACACGACAGGATCAGAATCCGACATCCGTGCGCCTCCCAGTACGCATGTCCGCCAGCAGGCTTCGGGATGAAGTTTCCGGCGACATCGGGATGAAGTTTAGTCGAGGATAACGACAACCGATGCCGAAGTTCCGCGTTTGCATCGTCGATAGCGTGTCTGCATCGTGGTGGTTGCTCCAAGACCACCAGACCACCGAGGTTCTTGTTGCCTTGAATGAAACTTTGGTTGAAAAGTAATGCCGAAACGGAGAACCAACCACACACACACACCCAAACAAAGGAAGACGATGAGAAAATGGGGTGGTAGAGAAGAAAGAGAGAGAGAGAGAGAGAGTGAGGAGTGTATAACAGATGGGCTTGTACGGTGGCGGTGCCGACCGCGGTGGCGCAAATATTTGATAACTTATGAAGAGAACCTTTCCTTCCACGACAACTTCTCGACGGTTGGGGAAGGTTGGGTTTTCTTGTTCACCGAGCGTTGTGTGTTTGTGTTTCGTGTGTTCACAACGTGGCGGCCACCTCTATTGGAAATTGATTTCATTTCCACTGTAATAAAGACACTAGAACCTGAAGCTCTACAATAAGTGAAAAGGTGACCAAAACTGGTGACCAAATATTCCGTTTAATTAATTTACGCCATCTAGTAGGCAACTAATTGAACTAAAGTTCACTCTATAAACCTCATTGCCCTAAGGTTCTCAATATACTTGCTGTGGTTCAATTGTCGCCAACAGAACTGTCATATTTACAGCGTACACCACGTTGGTCCTCAGAAAACCACTTGCTTCCTGCTGAAGCATGATGTATACACGATACTCAAGACTTCCGCCACTTCCGTACGTCCTCTGTCCTGCATTTGATGACCTCGTCGTTGTCCGCTTGCCTGCGGTCCGTAAGCCGAGCGCATCGACGACTATCTACCGTCATTTCCTGCTCGAAAAGAGAAACAAACAACAAACCATGTATTCCCACGCGTTCCGCGCACAGTCCTCTCAGCTCTCAGGTGAGCTGATGATGTTCCGCTCGATACACTTCCAGAAGTCGGCTAAAGCGGTGGCTACGAAGCCACAGCACGCAGCCGGTAGGCAGGTTTATCGTTGCACGCGTACAACAATAAACACAAGTCCCAGCGCGCGCGTGCGGTCCTGAGCCGAAGACGACCACCACAAGACGGCATCACCAACCAGCAGGAGGACTCAGAAGTCATTCGGTGAGTTTTAATTAGTGCGAAGTAATATTAAATATGGATGAGACTTTTGCCTTCAATTTGCACCGGCAACTTTCAGCAAACGAAGGTGAACAACCTTGTCTTCTTCCTTTCCTTGCTCGTTCTCCGTGCTTCTGTCAGTGTTGATGCCTAAGGTGCGTGGACATTGCTCGTTATGCTGGTGTGGTTCTGGCAGGCCTTCTGGCCTGCTGTTACTATGCTCAATGGTTTAGTTCCGTAGCGTGTACGCAGGCACTCGGAAGGAGGCTGTCTGGGATCTTTACAAATGGATGAGGAGACGAAACAAAACAGAATGGCCTCTTCCATCGAGATCCAAACATCAAAGCAGTTGCAGCAGGCCAGTCACTTCCTTGTTCTTTGAAATCCACGTCCATGTCAGTGGATGCAGCTTAACTAGAGGCTCTATGGTTAAAGGAGCAGCTAAAACAACATCATGAAGCTATCAGCAGAGAAGCTTTACCCATGTGCTTCTGTGCAGTAAACGGTTCCGACGAAGGATATAGATTCGATTTGTTGATGCATTATTTGCTCTCGTTGAAATGTGCTCCTTGTCCTAGTCCTGGAGAACCCAGGACGTTCTCATCAAATATCAATGCTGTGTTGGTTGAGGGCTTCGAGGAATCACTTATTCAACTAAACAAACTGAGCACTGACTCACTGCAATAACTCAAAGTGTGATCCATGTGTAATAAACCTCAGGACGGAACCATAAAAAAGGTTTCCCCAAACCTGTCCCTATACCTGAAGGTTCTGAGCAGGGTGAACTCATGTTAACGTTTCCTGTGTCTGTCTGTCTGTGTATGTGTGCGTTTGGAGAAGCCAGGACATGAAATGGGGAGGGCAAAAGGGACAGAGCAACCATGAAATATTGAAGAACGGAAAGAAAAGCGGCAAAAGATCGCAATACACCGGTAGCTATAATCATTATGATTGCAAAAAGTAAATATGTAAGCTGCTTGTACGACCTTGGCTTTCAATGCTGTCACCGTTCCGCAACTACTGCCACCGTTACCCGACCATCACTCTTGTCGTGACTTGTCGTGGATCGACGGTGCGGTGAGCTTGGGATAAACTGCGGAGAACGTTTTTTATTGATTGGAGGAGCAGCCACAGCCACTAGCAATGATTATTGCCAGCATATTACCGCCATTATGTTCAGCAGGAAAACGGTTCCACGAACCCGCATGCTCCGTTTGTTCGTGGATGCAATACTATAATCGGTGATCAATTACGAGGGACTCATGTTTCGGGGTTCAGGATGTATGCGATACACTAACCGGATTAACCAAAATTTGAAGAACTGTAGTAAAAGCCGCAATTAAGGTATTCGATTCATGGTTAACCATGTTTACCTTCTGTTCATTTTTTGTTGATTTTTTGTAGCAAAAAAGTATAAAAATATACGTCAAATTAGAGGAAGCAATAATATAAAGCATATAATCTTATATTTACGAGACATGCTTAAAGCTCGTAGAATAAACACTTTAACAGATAGTTAAGGCAGCAAACACGAAAGCATCTGCTGCTGCTGCTCATAAACTTACGCAATGAATATTTCAAACGATTTTGCCGCAAAAAAAGGAGTCTGATTACCGAGGCTCCTCAGAGAAATGTGTGCGGTACAGAAGCAGAAAAAAATATGTAAATGAATAGTTAACATCAAGTGTAGCCAAACTGGAGCGCGCAAAAGTTATTTTTCCCGCTGGTAGCAGTAATAAAGCAAGGAAACTCTACAAAATAAAGTTACCCCAAGAGACGAGCGGGAGCGATCTTAAGGAAAATAAGCGCCATTTTCCCGCTGTGTGCCATTGCACTCTCCACGCGCTGCTGGGTTCA
This sequence comes from Anopheles darlingi, assembly GCF_943734745.1. NCBI lineage: Eukaryota > Metazoa > Arthropoda > Insecta > Diptera > Culicidae > Anopheles > Anopheles darlingi. The sequence continues at coordinate 29,631,575 of NC_064875.1, read as the reverse complement.
AGATTATCCTTTAAGCGAGATACGTAGTTTTGCAGCGGAGCGGTGTGCACAACAAAATCGTCGCAATGGCCGTCGCCGTTTGGCCGTCGTTGACCAACACGAGAATTCTTCAGAACGAATTGCTTGCTCATTACCATGTCGACGAGCGTCTTGGGTAGCACAAGGTTTTTAAGCTAATTAAAACTTCGTCGTCACCGTGGCGTAAAGCTTTGGCCAGCGGCCAATGCCGAAAGTGCGGCAGCGAAAGTGCTTGCTAGACAAAATCCGAGGCGGTCAGTCACAATTAAGCATTTAAGTTTTACAAAATGCTGCCGCCGGGCTGTGATTATTAAACACATATTTTGACTTCATTCCAAAAAGCACTTCGTCTATCAGTGGGTATAGTCAGCCTAGTATTAGTCATCGTCATGCTATGAGACGAGACCAAATTAAATAGTTAGAGAAGTCACTTGCATTGTCAAGGATCATAACTTATAATCTGCCTCGTACAAAGGATTAACGTGAGTACAACCATGATTGTAAAAAGTGAAATCACCGTAATCCTAACACCCTTGTTTTAATTAATTATTCATTAGAAACTATATCCTTCTTAAGCTGAAGCGACGAAAGCTGTAGATAGACAAAGTACATTAGGACCTTCATGAAGTATTAAAATCAATGAAGTAAATTTCAGATTTGGCTTAAATAGGAGATTAAAACATGCGAACATACACGTAGCATGTTCGATTCTGTATTTTCTAGTTGGACAAAGGATGAACCATGTAAGACGAACATGTTAGAGAGACGACTGTCCTTCCAAGAACAGTAGAAAATCCATGAATAGACAAACGTGAATTTGTTAAACAAATTCAAAATCCGTTTTTTGAAAAGAAGCACTCCCCTTGGCATCTTTTCATCAACTCTTCTCAACTGTTGCACAAAAGGCTCCAAAATGTCCTGGATAGATTGAACTGCTCTTAAACAGGAATATTGATACCGTGATGTTACAAGCTCACTCCTCAGCTAACCCTGCTAAACATAGTTCTTTAAAGAAGTACACGAACAAATTTACAAACCTCGATAAGCGTTCCTCATTTCCTTCCAATCGATCGTAAATATCTCGCTCGAAGGTTTCGAAACGACGGGACGTTCGGGCGGGGGGAACCGAACCCCCGAAGACAAGGGCGTGTGGAGGTAATGAAAATGTTTGATCCACATTTTCTGATACAGTCTGAATAAAATAAAGCAATTTCCCCGTCGATTTATCGAACCACTTTGGCCGAAGATGTCGAAGATGCTATCGGGATGGAAGATGAACATTTTGGTATCATCTCGCCTGTTTCGCGACTGAACGAGTGGAAGAAAACTGGCAATATCTTGATCCTAGTGCTAAATTTAATCAATGTTAGAAGCTTGTGCACAGCACTGTTTTGCATAGTTCATTGATTTTCGCCGTACACATTGACGCTGTGTCCCCGATCCGGCCACTCGCCGTCGAACCGGAAATTACCGAAATGACTAATCCTGAATGCGTTATAAGCTTAGGTTATCAGTTTTCTTCCAATATGCTCTTTGGAAGAAATGGGTTTCAAACATAAAACGAAAACAATTTAATCCAATATCACTGCATGCATGCATCTCCTGTATTGCGATTAGCATGATATCAAAGAACAATCACCTTTGTGCGAAATCTTTCGCGTGTGCACCACAATCTTCATCCACTTTTGGCAGCATAAACTAACACATGGGTTGAAAAGTAAGAGATCAACTTTGGGCAAACATTCTGAGAGCGTGTCACACAACGAAGAGGCAAATGGTTTCAACCTTAACAAATCTTTTATATTGACAATTTGTGGCACGTTCGGTGAAAGTTACCAAAACAGATTTGCAGCCAAGTTGAACTCGTAGCGTAAGGTCCTTAAACCCTGACCCTATGCAACGGTACAGCGCATGGCATGCTAAGTACTGGAAAATACTTTTCAATGCCCGGCAGTACGTGATTCGTTTCACCTTTCGCAAGAGCGTCTGTCATTTCCATCTTGCCAGAGTGCATAGAAAATAGTTTGCTTCAAGCTGCTGATCTCCGTTACCAGCTCTACCCTTTGAAACCCTTTTCCTCCTTTCAAGTTGACTGGGTGAATGTGAAGCACGCTGATGGCTGCTAGCAGTTCGTTTTTCGTTTACTATTCATATTTTTTCCCACAGTTTCCGGGACCTGAGGTTTCTCACCGATATCATATGTTCCGTTACAGCCAAATGTTGGTATACGAGATTTTTGCTTTCTGGTTCCATTTTTCGCTCTTTTCATGCTTTTTTCCTATCACTTAACCACGATCGAGATGTTTTCTCCCACAGTTACAGGACCATCCAAACACCCAGGAAAGCTTCTTTCACTTTAAGTTTTGCTAGCAGTGGCTCCAACAGAAAAAAAAACGGATGAAAAGCACGCACAGAAGTAACAAGAAAGTAAAACGGCGTATAGTAGTACGTTACGGTTTGGAGCTAATTTGGTTTCATGTTTACGATGAACCCCCACAGCCAGAGTTTATAATCTTCGCCACAAGCAGTTGCAAGCGGCAGGAGAAATTCATCTTTGCTTTTACGACCGAATGTGAAGTACGCCACCGTACGAGATCTGCACCAGAACAGGGCCCACGCTAAATGCTGCTGCGCGAGATGCACACTATTGAGCCGTGACAGTTGCGTAGCGGGAAGCAGGAATTACGAATTCAAATTTGGATTACCTGTGGAGGGGTGTGTGGAACTTCGGACTAATTTACATAAACCTGTAACCATCCGGGTAATAAAGAGTATGCTAGTACATTTACGACTCGTTGCTGGATGGTAGTTTGCCATTCATAGTCTTTGGATTGCCTAATTTCATCTAGAGGATTAGGTATGTAAAACTACACCCTCCTTAGATGAGTTTGGGCTATGTACAGATCACGAATTACTTTTTAATAGACAGAAGTTATCTACTCCAACAATAGTTGCTAAGAGTGTAGCCTATTAAGAGCGGGGCTTCGTTATTTTATTTTATTTCTTTGCGCTTTTACATCCTTCAAGAGTATTGAGTAGAATATTGGGATCAATCGAAGCCAAACTGACAAAGCCAAACTATTGATTTTTGAACATCCGTCTTTCATACAAGGCTCAAAGTTTGGAAAGCAACTTTGCATCGCGATTACGTTTTCAAACTCGGTGCCCATCGTAGTATAAAAACTACAGGAACGATCGATTTGAAATTTTGAACACATAATCTGTACACTATTTGCCAGGTAGCCCCGTCTAGTTTTTATAAAAATTGTTGATACTTTTTTAAATATTTTTTTTAATTGTGTAAAGTGTCGTTTTTTGAGGCAAATTCGTTTTTTGAGGCAATATCGAAAAAAGCATCACTTTTTCAAATTAAAAAATCTGCCAAAAATTGAAAAATGGGAAATTCAACAAAAACTCAACGGGGTTACCTGGATAAACGTATGATCTAACAAAAGAATATTGATTTGTATATTTTTGATGACTCGGCACCGCAAAAAACTTCTGCAAACTTGCCTTTCTAGGTTGGATGCCATAAACGTAGTTTTGATCAAACCTTCCCCAAAATAGAACCAAATATTCTTGGAAAGTTTTATTTTAATATGACATTATTTTCAAAACGTGAAGTTGATTGGTTTGATTGGTCACTAAAAATCGTCAAAGATGAACCTTTTTTGACGCGAAATAACCAAAGCCCCCCTTAATGGCACAAAAAATGAAAGCTTTACCCTGAATTTTCTTCAAACATATCCAAATCAGAAACAATGTCGTAATTTAAATTATCCCCTCTCTGAACGCAGACATTCAAATCGATAACAATCACGGCAATGGGTCAGAGAGGGAAGACGAAATAAAAACGATTCACTCCACGAGCTGGCCTATGCCAAACTTAACCAGCCGAAAGTTTGCGATAATCATTAACAGCCGAACCTCATTCCTACAACCTTGACATACCTTCTCTTTGTCAGTCCAACAAGCCTTACTCTGGCCGTTTACAGAGTGGCATAAATTAGGTCCATGCTCTGCACGTCCGAGAGCGAAAGCAGTGGTGGTGAAACCTGCTGCTCCAAGCGACTAGGACACTCTACAGGCCAACAGTGCTATGCACTGAGCTTGTCAGCCATTTTGCGTCGAAAAACAAAGCGGATCTTCGCGCGATCTGACCCTTTCGAGCGTCCGTTGCTGCTGCTGCTGAGCTTGGCCAAACGCCAAACGGCCACACACAAACAAAAGAGTGGGAAATCTAACAATTCTTTTCGTGTTGGTCCGTGCCAAGTAGAGGGGTAGTACCCCGGGAGTCGAATACACACACACACACAGAGTGGACTACTATTAATTATGCCTTCCTAATGCGGATGAAAATACGACGGATTTGTGCGCCAACTCGTGCCCAGTGGCTAACGATGAACGGGAGCCCTTTTGCTTTCCGGCTCATAAATCATCATCGTACAACACGTACAGCAGACCGGACGTAGCGGCCACCGGACGTCAAACTTCAAAAAACCCCCGGCCAAGGCGAGGGTGGCGGGAATGAAAAACAACCGAACGAACGAACGGAGCAAACAACGGGCTCGATTTCATGCACGTTATTTAGAACGGTATTTAACGGCAACGGCAGACCCTTGGAAATAATGTCCTTGTCCTTGCAGCAAGCTGACCGGCCAGCCGTACCGCATAATAGTCTCCGAACCCAATAGTGCCCCGGCCTCGGCTCGAGAAGTTTGAAGGAAAATTGTGCGAGAAATCTCGAGCGAAAAGGGCGAGACACTTTCGCCTCCTCCAGTCGAGTCTTCAAGAGCATCCGAGAGAACAGAGATCCCGCCTACGAAGCCCGAAAAACAACGGAGACCCTTCGACCCCCACAACCACAACGGAAGCACACAGACACAGGGGACACAAGAGACAGGCCGGCAGGCTGGTTGGCTGGCTGGTTGGTTGGTTGAAGAAGACGTTGTGATGAATATAAATCAGATCTACGCGCTGCAAAACTGGTAAATTGTTTCGAACACCAACGTCAACGCAAAGGCATGCCTACACCACAGCCCACACCACGCACCACGCACCAGGCCGGACGAAGAAGATGAATGGATACAAACATGACCAGCTTGAAACTGCAATTTCATCAGACCTCGGCCTTACCGAGGGGGAGGTGATTGTGTTGTTGGAGGTGGGGCTGCGGAGTTCTTGGGCTGAGTAATATAGACATTTCAACCATTTTCCCTTCAGACGACCTTTTTTTTTGTTGTTGCAGACTTTGCCGAACCTTTATTGAACCACACTCACACAAGCCAACAATTGAATAATGGTGGACTTAATACGAAGCTTGTACAAGCTGCAATCGAAACACGCTCTAGAAGCGTTAGTAGTGTTATTATTGCTACACACATGTGCAAAAAAACGGAAAAAAGCAACACACATAACAAGAACTCGTTCTAAATAAAAACAGGTCGAAACGTAATGCATCCATCCTTAGATGATCCTCTCTCTGCACGTGAATGCTTCTATGTCACAAGCACTCCAATTACAATCTGAAGTGACACTTGCTAACAACTAGACAAAAGGATGTAGAATGAAAAAACTCTTGGCATAAAAAAGAGAGAGAAAAAAACAACAGATAGCACCTCCTGTATGGTACGTTATGGGCGAGAATACTGACGATGATACTGAGGCCGTCGGGCCGAATGAGAAAAAGAACGAGAGCTTCTATGACGCGTTAACCGACGCGGCATCTGCCCAGAAGGCTGCTGAGAACATTAGGCAGCGATTACTTATACCGAGGATTATTGCTTTGCAGGTTGCTTCTTATGCTCTCCGGTTTTGTACCACGATTCCTCTCGATCTGGACATTTCAACAAGCAGAAAACATGTGTTTCGTTCTTATCTTTTGTTGTCACTGAATGAACCCATTTGAAGATGCTTTAAAACAGACATGAAAGATGCTGGTCTCAGGGCACGATATGTAATCATCGCTTTAGATTCATAAACGGCATGGAATAGTTTCAGATTAGTTTGGTAAAGAGTGCATTTTGCACAGCTATTATTTATCGGTTAGAAGTACGATATTAGACATAAATTCTTCCAAAAGTTAAAGGCATTGCTTGCAATTTATTTCGGAGATTACGGTGGTTCGATGAAAAAAAAACGCCTCTGTCGAACCCAACATCAGGTATGGGAACCAATATGTAACTCTGCTTCGGTGAGGGTAGCGTTTGGAGAGTTGCCATAAAATCAATTCAAAGTCACTTTTCGGCATGCTTGCAAAGATATGTTTGGCTACATTTGCTGGAGCACTGTATATATTGGCTTCGCGCGCTTTTGGCGATATGCCATCGGGCGTTATCAATTCAAGAATTGTATGCATCCGGAGTTTTTAAGTTTGCACTTTTAGTTGGGTTTTGGCAACGTGCGCCATAGGTCAATACGTTGAGTGAGGTCGGTTCGACTGTTCTCAACCGAAGAGTCTGAGAATACTAATCTGTCGTTGTAAATATTGGAGCAGCTTCTAACGAACAATGTGGATAACTTTGTTGAAAGATATTTCTTATTAAATAATAATGCCAAAATATGTATATGAAATGCAAAAAGTCTCTCCATAAAGAAGAGGCTGTACCGTTTTCTTTATGTCTACCATTACCGAATGCGTAAAATATACTTACTTAATTTTACGGTATTACTACACCTTACTTCAATTAAGAAAAACGCTCAATGATTCCGCACAATTCGGCCGACGATCTGATAAACTTACTGATAGGACGTAATAAGGATTTTTTTTAAGCTGTTTCCGATGCGTCTTTCATTCGTATTTGCACATTGAAATGACATCTTTATTACGGACATCTGACATCTTGACATGAAATGACATCTTTGTGGATATGTTTTGCGATTAAAGAGAAGAGTTACTCACTGTCTGCACTTCAAGTGAGATTGTAGGCCATGCCTCTGGGGCCTTTGCTATGAAATCTCGCTTCGAATGATCCTATTGATGTGATATGAAAGCGATAGGGAGAGTAATGATGATAATATATGATGGTCGTATTTGCAAATAAATATGGTTCATCCAGATGGGAGTTATCAACGTTCAACTCCTTCGCCAACATCAAACGGAAATCTTTCATCTGAGTATAGCGCAGCAGCATTGGCAGGAAAACGGTGGAAGTCATCAAGCGTTATCTAAAACGCTGAGCTCTGTTCGAGACAGGCATAATCTCAAACGATGAGGAACATGTCAAAAATAATATACGTTTCATCGTCTTGAAAACTGCCAATCAAGAGAGAGAAGGAAAAAAGAAACACATTTTGTTTAATGGTGGACTTTTCATTTTAACAATATTTGAAATATGCCAATTTGTAAACAGTGGAACTAATTTGAAGTTACGATAATATCCAATAATTCACGAAATGTTATAACCAATTCTCCAACCAATCGCAATTATTAGTGGATCTGAAACGAAATTTCTCAAAATTTTACTACATTCGCTCATCAGTATCGATAGGCAAAAGCGATTTTTTACGAGAAACACTTCTCGCACAAATGGAACCACATTAAATTCATCCATTGGTACATTTCGTCCGTGTTTTATACTAGTTATAAAAAACTAAAAAAAAAAACTAACCTTGAAGAACCCAGCAATTCGTGCTACATTTCCGCACAATGCAATCGTCATTGAACCGGGCTAATTATTCACGCCCCAGGAGCGAAACTTGGCTGATTAGTAAATTTAACATGTTCATTTATGCCACACGCCATAATGCTAGGATCCAAATGCTGCCGGCAAGCCAACGCCACAACACCCTAACCTCCGGCATCGTAAAGCGAAGCAACATAAATTATGGAGCCGACCGTAAAACCCGTCAAGGAAACGGTGGAGCCAACACGAGAGGCGCGACCCTGAAGATGAGCGATGGAAAAAAGGGGAGAAGGAGGAAACACCAGCCATGCAAAAATCCAACTGTCGATTTTTGGAGAGGCCATGTTGATGGGCACCCTCCCTGGAATGGCACCGTGAACGTGAAATTTCGAGTACTCTCCCATGGGCTGGCAAACTGGGAAACTTTCCAAAAGAAAATCGAGTAAGTGCGTAAAACCGTGAAGCCTCCCTTATAAAAATCCGTGCTAAGTGACGCCAAGGGATCGTTGCACATTGGCCAAGAGGAGCACCATGTCGCGGCTGGAACGAGATGATACTTCAACTGGATGACGACAACTCGTAAAATGGCAAACAGTTATTTGTACCGTATTCAAATTGAAAAGTACCTGGCGAGGAGTACCGTACCGCTGCAACCCGCTTTAGCTCGAAGCTTTATGTTGTGACGGTCTGCAAAACCACTGGAGAAAAACCGCAGGAGTTCCTTCATAAAACAGATACTAAAACTAACCCACTTCATCAGAAAAAATCCATTTTTATTTAAACGTACAGAAATATTGTTAAAATATTTTTTGAAAAATATATTAATAATGTGTTTATAGCTTTGAGTCTTCAAATCAGATCAAAGTTTGGAAATTATCGTGAAAATATACAAAATGGTAGTCTACATTTTGCAAAAATATTAACCTAACATCGTGATCGTATTGAATACTATTCGAAAACCCGTGTAAATCCGATTTTTAAACAAATTTTCTCGTTAAGTAAACGCAACTTACTTCCGTTACGGCCGTCTGTAGGCAAAACAGCATCCTTCTGAGTACGGATTTGCACTCAAGGTATGTACAGCAGAAGGACTTGCCACGTTTTATGATGATGGAAAATATAAAAAAAGGATTTTTGGGGGTAGAACAGCATCACCCCTTATTCCTGATAGTTACAGACCAGACATAAATTGGATGTTGCAAGTCTGGAAAAGTACTTGAACAACCAGCCCCATTTTGGCTGGAGAACCCTCAAAGGGTTATTATGGTTTCGATTTCCATTTGTAAACAGGATCCAGCCCCATAAGCAACACTGGCAAAGGATTTACTGAAACATTTTCAACCAACATGTACCTTAACCTTGATAGCGGCATGTTATTTTGGATTTACATTTCAAAATAAATGTTTATCTGCGGTGTCCTATGTATTGGATTTTCAATCACCATAATGCCATACTATTACCCCGTTCGTTGTTTATCGGATTATCTCACACGTTTGCAGGTTGGAAAAGCAAACTCTGTGCACAGCTTATCGTGTAGACTAGTATTAATCATTAAGTACTTCCGGCCGGCGCTGCTACAGATATAAATTAAGTAATTTTTCCAAGGTCCTACGGTTGTCAGCAACATCTGTACGACGATCTTGCTGTATTCAAACTGTTCATATTTGTTATCTCAAATCCGAAATCATGATGAAGAATATGGGGTCATCAAAAATATGGATATTATGGTGCTAGAACCAGAAGTGCAGAACGGCTTACCTACGGAAACCTGTTACCATCTTGCTGACTTGTCTCCGGGAAAGTAAACGACGATCAGGCTCCTTGCTAATGTTTTTAATACGGCCCATAAACAACAGAGTCAAAGCATAAATCTGAAACGGGTAGATCGGAGACCGGGCACATTCTTGAGCCTAACCGCTCTACCAATCGGTCATCCTTAGTCAAACAGTTTACTCAACATGGTACGCGCTCCTTAATTTTACGCTCCTCCGTTAGAATGCCTACGCCGCACATGGTAAAATATTTTACGAGCCCGAGAACGGGAACCGAGAATCATCTCTTGAGCATGAGCACGTCGAACCGGAGGAGCATTACTCATAGAACATTTTGCCATTTGGATTTCCCCTTGTAGTGGACCGTTCCTACTCAAACAGTACATTTTATGGACCAACTCCTATCCTCCTAGTGATGTTCTATGGAGCATGAATATGCTATTGATAATCAAAAGACTAAAAACCATGCTCAATTGAGACGACACACAGGCACGTGAGGAATGTTTGTCCACATGTTGAGGATATGGACAAGCGATACCGGTCTTACGGGTAGTAAGCCTGCCATAAAACATACCTCTTTAACTCGTTGGGCGTTTGATTGATCATCTTATCAGCAGCAGCAGCAGTAGCAGCAGCAGCAGCAGAGACACTACAGCAGAAACAACAGCCAAGATGTGTACGGTCAATGAACTGATAAGATCACACATCAGCTGGATATTTGACAACCATGGCTTCGTGACGTTTGGATGCAAAGATTCATTTTTGTAATAATCATATAGCAAGCAGACCATGATGCTTTTATGATGCTATTTATTCCATTGCTACATTAAATGGATCTGCCTATTTTGAGAGAGATTTTTTCATGAATGCTTCCAAGGGCCTTCGGAACTGCAGGTCATCGGATCGAATGTCGCTAACAGAATGTCTCCACTATGGTTTAATTAGTTCTCTTGATCAATCGTTGTATGCTTCTGTCATGCCCGTCTACAAATCAAACATAACAGTGCCAGCTGTAAGGTAATTAATTACATTTCCAGACGTATTTGCGTGTCCCTCTGGCTGTGACTTTGCTGGTAATGAAATCCTACAGCAAACATTAATCAATTACTGAACGGTTTGATTGATCGAAATTGGTTAAACTATATATTTAACTGAAATATGATCCACAGATTTCTATAACGGCGCAATTCAGCTTAAAATGGCCTAAACAAAAGTTAAAGTTAGTTTTTATTTCAGTTCGTAAATGTAACAATTCTCATTGAATACAATTTCACTGGCTTCATTCGAAGAAGCAAAGTATTTTCTGAATACAAATCGGTGCTCTTCCTACCAGTTCAACACAGGAAACACCGGAATTTATTTAGTATCCTTCCGGACTGATGTTTTATTTTTAAAGCTCATCCAAAGGGGATTTTGAGATCCCCATTTTGGCGAGCGTCATTTTCTGCCGCGCTGCTGCTAACGGAAGCGCGCTGAACAGAAGCAAATAAAACAAAGAAACTAGACACCACTACCACCCCTCGCGATAGGATGTGCACCTGCCTAAAGCGAAACTCAATAAACCTTCGACCCGAATGCCGGAAAGCTGAAAATAACGGGGCCCATTTCTCAGTGCTCGGTGTGGGGCTCATGCAATTCTAATGAGCAGAAATGATTACATACGCTGCGCCGGTGCCGGAGTCCGGGTTCAAGAAATTACGCGAATGTGTTACTATCGAGAGGCAGTTCCGGATAGAAGCCTGTGCTACTGGCCTTGAACGAAATTCCTCGAGGGGAGTCGGATAGGGGTTGTTATATCCCTCTCGAACAGTGCTACGATATGCAATGGACGATCTCATTAGCGAGAGCGTTGCCATGGCGTTGATTCATAAAGCCGGTTGTCACCTCCTCGGATCGACATAGAATCCAGAAACATCCTCACCATTTCACCATAGTTTTTTTTTTTGTTTGTTTCCAGATTTTCCCATTCAACTTGTGATTGACGTCACGAAATGCATTTTAAGGCATCATTTTGGTGACAGAAAGTTTTTAAATTCCACCAATCCAATCGGCGCCATATTATGTAAACGGATTGCGAAGTGAAACGAATGTCCATAGTGTCCATAGTCCTACAGTGCCATTTCCTCAATTGAAGGAAATCCAGCCCATTTCCGGAGAATGCTCGCCCTAAAGCCAATGGAGTACATGTGTTTTGCAAATTCCCTTCCAAATCCCTGCCATGCTGCAGCATGCTACATGCCGAACCTGCCCCACAAAAACCGGCCATTTGCTTCACTGTATTCCCTTGTGAGGGGGGCGAAAATCAAACGATACGCATTCCCCTCTCCCTGGAACATATGCAACGCTCCGAATGGCAAGAGGTAATACCACGTCGAGGTTTTAGGAATTTAAATAAACTACCGAATGGCAGGAACATTGTTTGCGCGCCTCGCGCGAATCCGAACACCATGATTGCCGCATGGCTCTAACATTAATGTTTATTGTATCCCCGGACACTGGCCATATTCGCTCGAAGCAGGCACACACACCATCACACAGAGTAGCTTTTACTGTTGGGAGACTTTAGCAATTACGGCCGGTATAGCTTCGATAAAACGTCGTTAGCAGCGAAATGGAAGCCCGTGAACCGAAGCGCAACATCCCAGCCCAGGATGGTCATCCCCACAGAACCGTCTCGGTACTGGAATGCTGCTTACAATTTTCTCGCCATTTTTCTCGCGTGCGCACACTGTAACGTTCCGAAGCGTTTGCTGGTTTTTCTCTTCTTCGATTTCTTCCTTTTTTGTGGCTTTTATTGCTCTCTCTACACGCCGCTCCTCCCGGTTCCATATTTTCCGCCGGGCGCACTAGTAGGAAAAACATTTGAATTCCGTGGCTTCTTCCGTGCACGTGACCACATTTTCTGCCCCACGGACATGCTCTGCCTTGACAATGAACCGTCTTTTCGAGATGAAATCAGTAGTAGTCACACGAGGTCCGGTGTAGCATCTACTAGTCCTTCAAGATAGGTCGTCGTTCGTATACGTCCGGGTCTGGAATGTCAATAGATGCACTTGATCAGTGTGCAACGAAATAAACGTTTTTCCCTCCTCCTTTCTGAGGGGGTTAAAAGTGTTTGTGGTTCCGCGGTCGGTGGATGTTTCGACACTCGTCGCGCGGCCATATGATCGGCTGCGGTTGCATGTATTCGCCGAACTGTTGTGTGACTCCGAATCGAAGGAAAATAGTCGTAATAGTGAGGAAACGATGCAGTCTTCGAGTGCATTTGGTCCAAATTCCTGAAGATACTTTTGGAAACTGTGAATTGCTCTATCAAGCTGCATTCCAGTCGAGTGCGACGATATTAAAAAGACTTCCAAACCAAGATTCTTGGGGAGATCTTCTTCATAATTTGTAAGCAGTAATTGTGCCCTTACAGTTCATTTGTTGAACGCCATATTGGCTTTAGGGATTGGTAAACCATAACCTAGATATTCTAATTACACTTTCATCGAGTACACCTCGTTGCTCGGTTCTGACAAATTTATTTTTCATTACAAATTTATGGTCCCCATCGACAACTGGCCATGGTCATAGCCCCAAGTCTGAAAGCCCGCCGAGCGTCCACCTTCGTAGGCTAATATTAAAACGCCACTCTGCTCGCTACTTCGTGGTGCGTTTTATGCCGCCTTCCTTTCAGCCCCAGACAGGCCCTTTGCCGTTGCCCAGTTCATGTTGACAGCTCGCGGCGTTAATTTTGCCTCTTGTTTTCTTATTTCACCTTTATTCATTCATCCACCGCCTACCACGTGGCTGAGACAGCGTTCTAGCTATCTGCTCCAGCTGCTGCTTTCTACACCTCGACTCCTGTGGAACGCATAAACTTGAGGATTGTACCAGAAATTGAACTTGGAATTCGAAGGTCCTCTAGACGATGAAATCAAGACGCTCTTGCTTGGCGCCTACTACAGCAGCGATACTACAAGCGAACGGCCGCGACGCGTACTTGAAAGAGCGTGAATGAACCAGGGCACAGGAGACGGGCCCGTGGACGAATCGATAACACAGCCTCTTAACTTTTCAATGCTCTGTTAAAAGTGCCGAAAGCGGCCTCGCCTGCCGTTCGCTTGCGCTTCGCGGTAGCCAAGAGCCGTAGAGCGGCTGCCACTTTGCTGAAAGTCAAATAGACCAAACGGGCTCGTTCGTCGTCGTCTGCTTTGGTTGTCCTCCCCTGCTCTGCGCTTCCCGTGATCGAGAGGCCACATTCCCGTCAGTGAAAGTTTCGCCATTAATCTGAAAAGTTTTCCGCCTGTTGTCTCGAATTTCCACCACCTCTCAACGCGCTATGCAATGCGGATGCCTTTGGTGTCCCATCGTCCTGCCGACCGGGCTGAATGCGCGAGTGATCGGATGAGGGAATATGCTTAAAGTGTCATTTCGACACTTGGTGGCGATGGTTCGTTTAACGTTTTTGTACCACGATTAAGTCACCTCGTGCAGTAGCTCGTATGGGGCTTTGTGTGTGCGGTTGCGGATTGGAATTCATTATGCTGGTGCTATAGGAAGCTTAAACTCGCAGCCTGTGTACACCTTACACGTGGAACAATCGATGTGCTTAGAGCGACAGTTTTGACGGGATAGATTATGCTATGATATGCATCGTACCATGTAGGGGCACTCTAATCTTTCTTGTGATTAACATGGCTTGTCAATATTGAATACTCCGCTGTTAAAGTTAAAAGTTCTCATTATTGGTGCGCTTAGTAGAAAACTAACACATGATAAAAATATGCAATTTTTGCACCACCAGGAGCTAGTGGCGAGGTTATAAATTATGAAGAGGCTGCTATGTGCAAAACAATCAATTAATATTAAAAACACATAAGTAAAATGTGTTTATCACGATCTACCGACTTAGTTATTTGTGTAACGATAAAATCAGGAATTGAGCCTGGAAAAAGATTCAAACGATTCAGATGAACAGAAAATGAGGCTTCGAATTGAGGGAAAGACCGAGAAAGAATATTTCAACAACATTTGGAGAATTTCGTAACGAGTGATCATTAGTGAGGAAAACCCGTTTGATTTATAATTCTTCTAATTGAAAAATATTATTTAAAGGATAAATAAGATAAATTAATTTTGATTCTAAAACGAGACACCGTTTTTGATAATAGTAAGAGGTTAGGACTAACTGTTATTTTAAAAGGACTGAAAAAAGGGTAATACATCTCACCATTAACAAGATATCATAAATCTAACATTATACCGCAACGATACACTTAGCTTAAGCATCGAAAAACTTGTTCAAATCCAAAAGGATTGCATTAGAAACGGCGAAGGTTTGGTGTAAATCGAGGGATTCATAAAATGTGTAAAAACGGTTAACGGGGATTACGAAGAGAAGTAAAATAACTTCCACTACAAAATTACGGTTTTTTTACACACTCAAAAAAAATTCAGCAAAGACTATCACTAGATGGACCATTTTTGAAATTTCATCGCTGAACTATTCCTCATGTTTGTACTCGCTGCGTCTACTTACCAATAGTTTTTCATTCCACAACACAGCTTTGGATGCAAATCATGATTACTGTCCTACATTGTATCATGCCACATCTGTCCTGAGATGGGCTATGGTACTTAATATGCACCGCAGTTTTCAAAGAAGCTGGCATTCGTGATACCGCTGGTGCTAGTTTCCCAAGAACATTCTACATTGACTGTTCAATGTTGCACAATGCATCAATTTAGACTAATAGACCCGGTACATAATCATCTTTATTTTACGTGTGCCAATTGAACCGTTCCTTCCGTTCATCTAACTGCTTGTACTCCTTGAACCTAAGCAAAAATTATAAAAAGCTTAAGTTAACAAAACAAAATCGAAATGAGAGAAAAATAAAATATTTTAAAAACCGATTTCACGTTAACACATATAAAATCTTAATCGAATTTCAACGAGCCAATAAAATGATTTTCTTAACTTTCTTCAATAAGTTTTACCAAATATATTCATAGAGTGTATTAATGATCAAGTCAAAATAGACATTTCATGATTCTCGTGTACGCTCCTGCATGAAAAAAAGGAATGAAGCAAATTAATTCTGAAATTTGCATTGCAAATTTAACCGAATTCCGGTCCGAAAAACCGAAAACATTCTCCTAAATGCAGTATCCTCTGTACTAAATTATTCTTAACCAAATAAATGTATCAAGTAAAATCGTGTAAGCTTATGTCTT
>NC_064875.1:29575938-29605938 GCF_943734745.1 Anopheles darlingi | reverse complement strand
GTCATTCAGGCGGGTCTGTGCGTTACCGGTCGGGTACAGGTAACGCCACCAGCCGGCAGAATCCCGGCACAAAACGCAAAACGAACAAGTGAAAACCGAAAACCCCGCACCTCATCTCACCTTTACTCACTCACTCACCCGCTGCTGCTGCTATCCCTTTTCGGCACATAATTTATGGAGGCTCAGGTTCGGAGAGGTTCGTTTACGACGACGGGGACGGATCACGGAGTTGTTCCTTTTTCCTCCGCCGGTTTTTATGTTTTTTTTTGCTCTTGGTTTTTCGTTGGTTTCTGCAAACACTGCGTTCTCCCTCAGAGAACTGCCAGAGAACGCCCAGAACAACGCGGGAAGGACTGCGCGGCACTCGAAGGATTGCCAAACCCCGCCATCGCCTAGCTCTTCGGCACAGGTAGCATTCACAAGGTTCAAGTTTTACGATCCTCAGGTATAACAGTGTATAGGCACAGGTCGTGTGTGGTGTGTGTGTCCGTAAAATTCGTGTGTGTGTTGTTGTTGTTTCGGGAACTCGGCCACCACCAGCACCACCACCAGTTCTTCCATTCCAACTCGTCCAGGTATCTCTGACTCTATATGTTGTCCGTGGTGAGCTGTCACGTTCTAAGGTTAGCCAGGTTAGGAGCATGACTATGAATGAACATTCACGGGAATCCCGTTCTCCGCTACCTGCCGCGTTCGCGGAACATTCACCCTCGGTAAGCACTTTGGCGGCACTCCAACTCCTGCTCCAGCTACAGTCATCACCCGCTGGACCGGGATCGGGTGGCGGAAGTTGTGTTGAATTTCTACAACTCGATTATTATTTTGTGCTGATGCTGCTGATGCTGTTGTTGCCCAACCGACGGGGCCACATGTAGAGCTTTCGGCTTTCCATTATCATATAAATCACCTTTCGCCATGTCGTTTTAGCACCCTCTCGGTCGAAATCGGTGAAACAATCGACGCGCTTGTTTGCATGCGCCTTGTCCTGCCTCTTCTACCCTTACCAACCATTTCACAAGCGAAACTCTTTCGAAGCAGACCATTTAAGACCACAAGCACACACACACCATTACAGCGTCTTCTAAAGGCAAGCTCGACTCTGGCCAGAAGCATCTTTCATCATCTCCTTCATCGTCGTCGTCGTCGTCGTCATCAATCTCTTCTTCCAGCGGCCCTGATGACGTACTTGCTTCTTCTTCTTCAGCTTAAGCATCCCCCTTTGGATGGACACCTCAAACCACGTTCTCTCCTACCGTGGATGATGATTGATCTGCTCTAATGGGGCCTACGCTAAATCACCTTCTGTGCGGATGTGGCGTGTTGCCCGGAAGCCGCGAACCACCACCACCACCACCATTAACCGGTCACCGTTCGCAAGGTGTCGGATCAGTGGAATGTCTTCTGCGGTAGCCAGTCGACATAGTCGATGTAACTCAGATAAAGCGCCCCAGCGTGCTTGGTCACTAATAAAAAATACCACAAAATGCCTGCGTACTGTACGGTGGTATCTGGTAGGCAGGCCACCAGACAATCCATTTGGATTTTTACCATCTTCAGCACGTACGGCGGTAACGCACCTTGATTCGCATATAAAGGCCGTGGCCGGATGTCGACAAAGCGACATTTATCATGGCGATGGCGAGCGGTATTTGATTTGCTACAGATTCGGTCCTCATTCTTTGCCGCCGTAACGTTGTGGGGTTTATGGTGTTCGAGGTTGAGGTTGGGGCTTGTTCCAGGGATGGGCTGATCATAGGATATCAAGAACCGATTCGTTATGTTCTGCCTGCACGTCATGTAAGCTCCCTTGCCCCTCAGGGCAGGATTACAACACACGTGTGTGTGTGCTCCAATTGTTCACCGACAGACTTCAATGCAAAACATTCGCAAAAGCCTCTCACTCTCTCTCTCGTCCTATCGTTCCCAAAGGCAAATCGTTCTTGGAAGAGTCGGGAAGAACTTCTTCTTCAAGTCAGTCAGGTCGACGAATGGCCCTCGGTCTCGATACGGCCATCAATAAGAGATCGAAACAGCATTACACGGTGGTGTTGTTC
Source organism: Anopheles darlingi (assembly GCF_943734745.1). Classification (NCBI taxonomy): domain Eukaryota; kingdom Metazoa; phylum Arthropoda; class Insecta; order Diptera; family Culicidae; genus Anopheles; species Anopheles darlingi. The sequence goes on along the minus strand of NC_064875.1, from coordinate 29,603,884 downwards.
GCTATTCGCGGCCCCAAGAATTTGCACGTCATTCGCACGGCTTAACGGTAATAAATCTAAATCAAATCGTGGTGGTCGCGTGGTCGCGTCTCTCCGCACCTCCTGACACAGCCCACTTGCGCCTGACGCAAAGTGGCAATCGATTTAAACTTTGCCTTTGCGCCCGTGCTTTGCTGCGCGACCGACATTTTTGACATTTACAAACGATAATCTGGGAGGGATGTCGAATGGGATTGAGATGAGTTTTGCACCCCTCCCTTCCTCCCACTTCTGGCTCGGTGACGGCTTCCTGGCATGCTCGAATTTCTCGGAGGTGATCCGTAGTTGGTAATCCAACACGGGGAACACTCGGACCGCCGGCCACTGGAGCTTACATCGGCTACGGTGCACGTGGTCCGATGAGGAGGATGGCGATACCATCACCACCGCCACCACCATGACCACGACATCTTCCTGCCTATTCCTGGAGCTGGTGCGAGTGAACGCACTGGCGAACCGGTTATTATCACACGCGAAGAAATTACGGTTGTTGAACCAAATGACGGCAGACCTCATGCCAGGTGGTTGTCGTAGCGGTTGCTGCTGCTGCTGCTGCTGCTGCTGCATTTGCTGCTATCTGCTCTTGTCTGCTGTGACGACCTCGTTCTACCTCGGCTCGACTTAACCTGCATTCGGATGTGCCAAAACTGGACAGCATTGCTATGGTTGACGACTCGTCAAACTTGTTCTGGTTCCGGTTCGCTGGAGGCGCTGCTGCTGGCACCTCTCTCATCCGCTGTCGCTGTGATGTTATTATTTAAAAAGACTCCCCGCATTCACCCGGGGGTTCTTCACGGTGTTGGTTTTTTGGTGCAACATAATGGGTGAAGTCCATTGAGGTACACGAGGGGTTGTCCCAGCGGTTGGTTTCGGTAGTCGACATTCCTTTTCAAAGGCAGGTAACCTAAATACCGTGAATGTGATTAAAAATGATTTTCTGGGGTGTCAACAAATATGAGGTTTTCGTTTAATACTCCAGTTAACCTGAAATGTTATTCCTATAAGGAATATTCTCAAAATTGCAAATTTTATAGAATGTTCTAAGCATATTTTCGTCCTTTTTTTATGATCCATACGAGATTGTGTCAATGTAATTTAAAAGGTTCAAATAAAGTGATTTTATAGCGTTCTATGAATAGCAACTTATAAGAATCTTGGCGGAAATGTAAAAATCTGGCTTCGCCAATTTCCAGCCTAGATTCTTATAATGTGGAAGCTAGAAAAAAGAGATTACCACCAGATTCTGGATTAGATTTTTATAATCCCGACGCAGGGTAACGATTTCTCTACACATAGCGAGTCATTTGTTCATCACGAGATTCCAAAGAAGAGCCTAATCTCACCTTTTTCTGGGTGTAGAAACTGAAAAGCTGTTCCAGGCCGAGACAAGCTGAGAAAGTTTCTAAAATACCAATTTTTACAAAATAAATTTATAACAAGTCATCCAGATAAATTGTAATTCTGGTTCAAATTTAGATATTTTTTTACCTTGATCCTATGATCTTATGGAAAAATCATTCTCGAAAATTGTTCAATAAAAAGGCAAATAAATCAGACCACGTTCATGCTCGCATAATTTCGTTGCCCTATGTTGCCAAACTAAGCTTCATTTTGATGCGTAGCTGTATGTGTTAGACATTTTTAATTTGGAAAACATGGCTGTTAACTATTCCAATAGATTGAGAAACTTTTTTAGAATAAATCACAAAACACCCCCCCTAGTTGTTCTACAAAAATGAAAAAGATAGAAATGCTTTAGCACAACAAATACTTGAAACCATTTGGTTAGAAAAAAAAATCAAAACAACGCTTCTCGGATCTCCGAATCTCGGCATCACCAGTGCAAGCTGGAACATTATTTTGACAAGCGAGAGACACATGAATGACAGGCAGTAGAGAAACATCATTCTACGGTCGCTCAACATTTCCATAACAACGAGAACCATTTCCCGGGCTACTCCGTTTTTGACACCCGTTTCTCACACACCCAGAAAACATTTTAATCCAACCAAAACACTCTCCATTCCCATCATAATTCATCGAAATTTGAAGAATTTCACTAAAACTTTCAAAACTTGCCACGAATTGCCAAACAAATACCAACCACACGTCAAGGCGCACCGTTGCACCATCAAAATCGATTGCCTCTGTGTGGTGAGGTCAGAAACCATTTCTATCCTCGCTCGGGGACTTTCGAGGTTCGTTTTCGAGCCGCAAACAAATGACTCCAAATTGAACCATTCGTTCGGTTGTCGTGTATCGTCCGATTGCACAATACACTGCCAATTAATTACCTACTTCATGGTGCTGCCCTCCACATTAACATATCATTCCGCCGCGAGTGCCGGCGGGCCGACTAACAGCCGTAGCCCTATGTTGAATAATGCAAAACCAACCGAGAACTCCAATCCGGTACCGGTACGACTATATCCTAATATCCCATCGTTTTGCGTGCTCCATTGCGCATCCTTGGCGTAATCGAAAATTGACAGACAAAAACGAATGGCTTTCGGAGAGATGCAGCGCGGAGTACTCCACACTGCAATGCCCCGGGAATGCTGGCCAGTAGTCAATCGATTGGAGGTCCCCCTCCATTTCCGCTCGAAAGCCCCCAATAATGTTCCCAATAACACAACGGGATGGCCAGCGGCGAGGGTTGCCGCTTCGAGTTGCCCCAAACACCGAATCGTCATATTTCACGCTAAAGTTGATATTGATATAGTGGAAACGATAAATCTTTGATCAGCCGACACCCTCTGTCTCGCGCTGGCGGATCCGATCGACCACAACCGATGGCCGCGAAAACCCATCGGAACCGCCGCTATCTCCCGGCCAGTGCCGTCGAAATGCGCGGAAATGGCAAACTTATGCTCGCTGCTCGAGATTCAATGTCCTCCGGAGCACGAACCACGCTAGGGGGTGTGGTGCATATAATCTTTCTCCCTCCCCAATTCATTCGCGGATGCTTTAGTAATAATAATTATAAATAGCCCCGAAATCAAGGACCACCAACAACATGCATGCCCGGATACGGGATGCATTTATCACGTGCGCGAGGAGCTGCACATCAGACAGTAGAGCGTTCATATAGGAAATGGGTTCGAATGTTCGGCGCTAATTGGAACGATCGTGTTCCGTTGACGGCACCGATGGCGACTGGTGCGTCGATTTTTAGCGCCACGCCCGGCCATGAAAGCGAAAATGGAATCGAGAGGATCCAATTTCACCACCACCATAATATTCAATCGCTCGCCGGTGGTTCGTTTCGCGAGTGCTCAGCTGGTGTACATTATTTATGTGTGCTGGAGCCCCCTTTGTTTCGTCTAGTGTTCGGTGGTCTTCCGGTAGGATCAAATCCTGGTGTAAATTACATCCATTAATATAATTAATTAACGTTTCGCTGACGCATTGACGTGCATTTTTAACATTTTTTGTAGAGTTTTTACAAAGTTTATGGTGTTATCTGGATTATTTTTTACTTTATGCTGTGCAGCATGCGTGCTATGAGTTAATTGTTTTCTGATCATAACTTGTCTACTACGATGTGCAGGACTTTATGTTATGGTCCTCTATGAAGTTACTTTATGAAAGATTGATCTCTGACAATATAAAATGAGAACTTCAGGGCTCGTAAATAACAGGTGGTTTTGGCGGAAAAAGACACTTTCCTCGATTAGTTCCATTACATGGCCGTCTGCAAGGCAAAAGCTTGCATGGTACTTGTAACATGGAAATCACTTTTCGTAATCATTATTTCTGATTATTTACAACTGCTATGCAAAAATCATGGCAGTGTTTTTTTTTAACTTTTTTCAAATCAATGCCCCAAACACGATAGAAGTTACTGATACCACCAGAGAATCATTAATTTCAGAACGGTAATAGAACGAGAATCAACAATACAACGTGTAATTAGAATGGAAATTCAATTAATTTAATTATCATTTGTACCGTATTGAGAACATATTTCCTATTAATTTAGCTGGTTATTGTATTCCATTATGTCATCCAGAATGCTTTGTAACCTGATAAGGATTTTGATGACTGTCTATTAAATTAAATATTTTAATTGTTATATTCGAATTGTTAAACTTTGCTTCGTAGACAAATAGATTAATGAAAGGCAAAACAAAAAAAATATTAGAAAAAAAAATCATCACATTCCATGCTCGGGTCACACTAGTATTGTTCTCTTACTATAACCATCGAACCATCGATTCCGATGATGTTCTTTGCATCACATTCTGCCCCAAGAATGGCCATCTGGTTTTGCAACGGTGAACGATTCCCGGAAACTTCCATCAAAACCACAAGCTCATCTCCAAACACTGATCCAAAGATGGCCATAAAATGGGAGTCGTATCTCTTGTTCTTTTTCGCCTACCGATCATTGACCATCCGGTAACAATTGCGTTTGAGGTCTTTCCGCATAATTGAAGCACCCACTCACCCCCCACCAGACAATCCCCACAACAGAAACAAACACATCTGGTATGCGCTAGCAAAGTTATTGTTTTACGTACCGGTTCGTGCAAAAATATTATGAAACTTCCGGTGAAACCGACGGGAAACGAACGTTACCGTTTGGGTCTGTTCACAACAGTTTGCAGCAATGTCCGTCCAAGTCGCGAGTCACTTTTCGCAAGTCACGTTCCTCTTTGCGCTGCACAATTTGCCTATCGGCGACGGTTCTCCCCCGTCGTCACTTTTGCCAGACATAGCAACATTCCCGGAGGGGAGTTATTCGTTTGTTTATGTCGTCGCGTACATCATTGACCACCACGAGCTCGAGTTTACGCTTCGTCTTCGTCGTCGAGTTCACTTTTTAATGCGACACCAACCAAGTCCCAGTCCCAGTCACCGCCAACGTTTACACAAACACAAATCGCATGTTTGCGGGAAAATACCAAACGAACCGCCCCGTAACCCAAAGCCCCATCAACCAGAGAACACACAGTGCGGTCATGGTGATGGGAATGGAAGGAGTTTTCGTACAAAGGAAAGGCGAATATACTGTTCGAATGACTCGGATGTTTAATTTATTGACATTCGCTGAAGCCAACGGAGACCTTCCCGGATGGAGTTTAAAATTCCATCGAATTCCGGCACCACACAGCTGCTTGCGAGAAGCTCGCGATCGCGGCTTAAAATGGAGTCACCTTTCCGGGAGCCGGCTACATTCGCAGACATATCCGTCCGTTTGCTGGTGCGTTGCTGGTGCATTGTGCACGCTTATAATGCCCTTGATTAGAAGAGTGTAAAGCACCCCATACCCGGATTAGGATTATCCATCAGATTTTGCATGATGTCGAACAATCTGAACGTCAGTGGGCGCGATCCATGAAATTTGAACTGAACCGAAATTCTTGGTGCTGGTATAAGCCAAAGTGGTCGTGATACTACTGTGTCAAAAAAAATAAGGTGACATTGGATTTATTTGGAAAATTCCTTCATTTATCATCCAAATCAATATTTTTGCCTTCAAACTTGTCTTCAAACCTCAAACACACAGCACTTATGCCAACGAATTTTCCAGTTTTCCAAACACATGAAAAAGTCGTCTTTAGGAATGGCCTTCAGTGCCTTCTTCGCAGGTGCTTCAATTCTCTTATCGTGTCAAAACGGTGTCCTCGGAATTGTCTTTTGAGTTTGTTGAATAGCCAGAAGTCACATGTAACCAAATCAGGCGAATATGGCGGTTGTGGAACGATATGAGTGGAGTTTTTGGCGAAAAAGTCACGAAAAACCAACGTAATGTGAAATCGTGATCGAGTGCTGACGCGCTTGAGATGAAAAACGTCCTTCAAAATGTAATTAGCGGATATGTTTGATATGCCAATATCATCACCAAAGTCTCTTGTTGTTAACCGATGGTTTTCTAACACCAAATCTTTAAGTTTTTGAACGTGAGCTGCATCGATTGACTCTTCAAAACATTCCCGACTCTCCTGGAAGTCTTTGCCCCACCTGTACATATTTTTTTTACATAGTATCGTCACCAAAGGCTTTCTATACCATTGGCATTGGTATATCCACTGCAGAAAATGTATTTTAAATGCAAATTCTTTGTTTCAAAACAGTTGACATGGCGAAAAACGAAGAATTCACTTTTAATAGTTTAATAGTTGAAAACAATACGTATTTCAAACACTAGTGTATATTTTGACGTGAAACTTGTCATGGTTGTCAATAAAAGTGTTAACAACCTACATAAAATACAAAACTAAAGATATCCCTTTACGCGTTTCATTTTTTAGTCTGATGCTAGCTCCAAAGAAGAAGCAATTATTGATAATAAGTTAAAAAAAATAAAAATAGTTAGAATTTTTAACTTTCCTTCAAATACGCCGATTTTTAACGAAATTACGGTATAACGTGCAAATTGCCTTCGCGAGATAAACATTAGTAGGCCGCGGTGCTACATAGAATGAAGTACAAATGAAGCGTCGCGACGTAACATCGACACGTGACCCTAATATGTGCCAAATCCAAAAGCATCATCATCCGGCGGCGGTGTCGTCGTCGTCTGCGTCGCCGTCATCGGTGGTGATGGTGATGGTCGACAAATGGTCATAAGTTCTGATTTCCGTCAGCTCGTAACCTAAACAATAATCAGGCCCAGCAGGGCCGGACGGAGATGGCCATCGTTTTCCTTCGGTCCAGTCGTTTGATATAACATTGCCTTTTGAGCCGAGACGTGTGCGCCTTGGGTTCCTCCCTTCCTTCTTCTGCTTCAGACGCTACATTGTGCTTCGCTGGCACATAAAAACCTCCCTCATTCCAGACGGGCGTCGTGGTCCAGCTCGCACTCCCGGGAGGGGGTTTCGAAATAAAATCAAAACATTGTCCGATCCATCACCGCATCCGGATGGCCGCGGGTCCCGGAGAACCGCGCGCTCGCACACACACACACACACACACACACACACTTTTGACACAACCCCCCCGGGGGCCCGATCTTAAGACCGAGCCGGTCTCATAAGACTCATAATTTAGTCAGCTTGTTTATGCTGCTGCTCCCGATGCTGCTGCTCCCGATGCTGCTGCTTCTGCTGCTGGTGCACTTCAGTGCTTCCACATTCCACCCATCCATGGGGGTGGCGTGGCATTCAAATCTTGAAATCTGCTACTTCTCCCCTTACCGGCCAGACAGGCCGATGCCAAAAAGGGCCATAATGGTGGATTTCGATTTTTCGGTTAACTCTTCACTCTTTCGAAAGCAACGGGAATCCAATTGAATCTATTCGACCGCCCACGCCTACGCATGGCCGCACGAACTAACGTCCCGTGCGCCGTTCCCCCCTAGCCCGGGATATTTTATGGGAAATTTCTCCACGTGGCGCACATGTTGGTGATGACGATGGGGCGATAGATGATGCATTTAGGTAAATCGTACGGCGTAGCGGGTGTGTCTAGCGCGGTCGATCATGCTGTTCGATGGGCGCACGCACGCCCCGCTCATGTTCATGTGAACCGTAAAGAAGGGGTTTTGATGCTCGATTAAATGGGTAACATCTGAATGCACGGCAATGATAAATTGTGATTAACTTTTCTGTTGTGTAATGGCTCATAAATTTGTGCTTCATACATGCGATGAAGGAAGGAATGCTTCTCTTCTTTTATATGATCTCTAAACACAAACTTTTTCGCATTTAAGAAAGTAAAAATGGAGAAAAAATGGGCAGAATGGAAAAAAGTGTCAAAAAGTATTTATTAGTTTTATTTTATTGCATTGCGTTCGTATATGAATGCGAGTAAACGTTTAACAATTTGATTGCAATGTAATCTTGTTTTCAACACAGAAAGAAATAAGCTTGAACCTTGTTTTGCAAATTCGCGATTTCCTGATGATTTATTGACACTAAGTCTACTATAAGCCGATCAATAATCGTAAATATTTCTCTTAAAGCATTGCACACATTATATTAACTGTAGAAAGGTGTTAATCCATTCAAACTGATTCAAAAAATTATTTTAAAATTAAATTTCATTCAAATTTATTTGATAATCTTCTTCAAAATATCTTTTTTGTATTTGCGAACTGGATTGGTGATGAGCATACCACCAACGATTAGTTTAACAGTTGTAAAGCAATGGTGCAATCATGTGACAATGACAGTTTACTCCCAGTTAATGTTATCTATCGTATACTAGCTACATAAGATAAGTGAATCAACAGGAATGTCAAGAAAATGATAAGGTTTTTGTTGAATCTACTGTTACGAGGAGGTAAATAAAAGAAGGCAGAAGCTAAACAATAAAAAAACGAAGTTCATAATATCATTTGCAGTAATTATGACGTTATAATCGTTAGACACAAACTCCGGAAGCCATTTAGCGACAAAAATATTTACTTATGATTCTGCTTAGAACCAAGACCCCCAGCCACCACCAAGTCACCTGAAGTTAGTTCAGCGACCGCGAACATTGCCCTCAGGAAATCGCAAAGAAAATGGCGACACAAAGCACACAAATTATAAGATTTATCTCACCTGGAAGCGCATGAACATTTGACACTCGGGAACATTCTTCTATGCTTTACTTTAAATTGTTGGTCGTTGGTACGAGCGATTCCAAACAGCGAATGTAACGAACGTATCACACTCTGGTGGAATGTTCTTAAATTGTGCCCCAGAAAAAAATGATCAGCAACACCATTTTGCATCGAGCGCTTCCGTAATACGTTTCTCATCAGCGCTGTTTCGCTCCAGACCCATTCCTAAATTGTGCTCCATTTCTGCGTCTCGTATCCGTTTAGTCCTTGCACCCACCGGTGGTGGGTGTATGCGTGACGATAATGTCCAGCGCGGACACACGGACATGGAAAACGTCACCAGGCACTTGCTAGTGACGGGAGCGCGCGCGCGCGCGCCACCATCATTAACGTAGCGGAAACGGGAATCGTGCCAGGAGGAGAAGCGGACAGGCCAGTGAAATAATAATAATGATAAACACATTATAACGGCACCTTACGGTCCGCATATCACGCGCCTTGTCTGAGCCACCATCGTGGAGGTTGTGTTCTGGCACATCGGGAGACGAGGACGGTTTCTCCGAGACGTTCAGCATCCAGCGTAATGAAAGATCCGAAACTGGACAGTTTGTCAACGGACGGAAAAACGAGGACGGAGCGAGGGGATAGCGATCGTGATAGCCAAGGTGTATGTGTGTGTGTGTGTGTGTGTGTGTGTGCTGCTTTCTCGCCGTACTTGACGTATAAATCATAAGCTGACCGAACGATGAACTTCCGTTATCTCGACTGGTTTTGGTGTTGACTGGTATGAGTATGGATGGTCTGGTCTGGTGGAACGGTGGAACGGTGGATGCCACACGGATTGACATGCAAATTGGTCTGGATCGAGATGAAATTTACATCAGTTAAGCATTCAAGCAACAACATTTTGCAGTGTATTCTGGTTTTGCTATTTGCATAACGGGAGTAAACATAATTTCTACTTAGCATCGACGGGAATTACGCAGCAGATGCGATAGATTTTTGTTACTAAATATTATGAAATTTTGTATAACATCCCAAAAACCGCAAGACTATTCTGTAATTCAACCAAAACTTAAGACTAGCAAGTAAACCAGACGATCTATGCTCTCTTTAGAATAGATCAGTCTTTAGAATAGATCAGTCTATCTCCTAACGTCAATGCTTCAATGAAATCCAGTGTTGTGAAAGAAGTTGTAGCGCCGAGTGCCCAGCGGGTGCCGATCTCGCTGGGTGTTGAAAATAACCTTTCATGTAAACAAATCCTGATAGACGAACATCAGTCGCGCGCTGGTACCCCTTTTCAATCGGTCAAACTGGAGAAGGTACCAAAGGCAAACTATGCTGTTCCAGTGCTGCAATTGCCGTTTTAACTAAACACATGCTAGAGCATCTGTTCGGCAGTTCCGCAGGTATTGACTTTGTAGAAAGCAGGGTAAGTTATACGGAAGAAATAATAATTATTTTGGGTGTCATAATTAGTCATTGAATTGTTCTAAAATTTACTATGATTGATTGATTGATATTGATTATTTTTTAAATTATAATACACCGAAGAAGTTTAAGAATGTGAACACATTTATTCGGTCGATATGAACGTTGACTTTAAATCTTTTGCTCTTCTATTAGTGATCGACTAATGGTTCTTACGATAATGATTCATTGTGACTGATCGAAAAATGATATCAAAATTTTATTCTTACCTGAATTCAAAACGACTTCAGACATACCATTCGATAATTAACATCGGTTCTCTTTGAACAATGTATATTTTTAAATTCAATGATAAAGGTCTTCGATTGTCCTGTTGTTTATCTGTTAATGCATTAAACAGTTTGAAATACTACCTAAATCAGTATCAAAACCAACCACTACCTATCTACTCAAAGAACAGTGTCCGTGAATTCCGAAGAACTTTCCAGCCATAGGTCGAATTCATTTCATACCGGTCGAACCGTCCCACTCACCGCCACTCACACAATTCCCAATGTCAAGAGAGCATTTCAGTCGGAAAAAGACCGTCTAATCCAGTGCCCTACTGATACAGTAACACGCAAACTGCGTCAACGACGAGAAAGCATTCGGCATTCGGCTCGAACCGGACCGGCTACCGGCAAAAAGAAATCATCCTTCGCAGTGAAAAATATTTCCAAACTACCGCATCTTTCACCACTCGCTCTCTCTCTGCCACGTTTCGGAAGAAATTCTTTTCCTTCAACCTTTGTGCCGCAAGAGCGCAAAGCAGTTGGTCGGTGGTCTTCAGCTTCTTCTACAGATTTTCCTTGTTCCGATTCCGTTGCTACTATCGCCCAGTGCCCTTAATCGTAAAAGCTATTTACTTAGACGCCCTCGTGGAACGTGTTTCGATTTTCTTTTGCGCACTCACTACTGGCACACAAACGTCCCAAACCAGGGCACGTTCCTTTGATAATACGAAGAATGGAATGGGCTAGCTGTTGGTGGTGATGGTTAGTAAGCGACTATGTGTGGATGTGCTTTAGTTTTCAATTTCAGTTTCATTTAGCAGCACCTCTCGGTAGTTTTCGAAACGGTAGCAAAGCGGTGAGATTCGATTTCCAATTTAATCGATTGAATCCTTAAGAATGGCCGTAGTGGAGGGGATAAAATTGAACGGTAGACTATGAAATGACTGTGTTAGCGTGGGCTGTAAGGTACTTTTTATACACTTTATTCCTTTTCCCACCTTGCTAGGAGTGCTTCAAACGATTGGCTGTGATGTTTTAATCATCATTGCCTGGAAGACGAATCTTAGACGTCATATGACGTAACCTTTTTTATATAGACCTAGGTCCTGATTGATCATTTGTTATTTAAGATTTAAAAAGCACGATACATAGTCAATCCAGTCACATATTTTAACCAAACATTAAAAGAGAACTTTTAATGTCTAGTGTTTGTGCAAATGTACAATTTACAAATTGCAGAAAATAGACTATTTTCAAGCCTGTATCAAGCACAAACTCTGCCAGTTCTAAAGACTAGAATCTGAAATTTGCATTTCCTCCTTTAAATGTTAATAAAGCCCTAAAGTCTAATCCTCACAGATGGCAAATAGTTTATTCTCAGCCATTTCAAATACCAGAAGCCTCTAAAATAGCGGAAAGTGCTTCGCACCTGTTGGCAGAAGCCCAACTTTCACCACGCGCCTCGCCTCAGCGCACTGCAAATGAACTATCTGCAGTCATTCTAGCTAGACTTCCACACTAAGCATTTGCTTTGCTCTGTTTAGCTTGGCAAATTTGTCAAGATGAGAATGCCTGTCGTACCCCTTCAAAGATATTTAAGACATCCACTAACTACAGCAGCTCGAGTTCGTCTTTCTTTCGAGTTCGTCATACTTTCTACAAACACCGCAAATACCGAAACAATACCAATACGCCTAAACTGCGGCCGGTGACAAAATGGAAGAAAACGACCAAGAACATCCTCAAATTGGCGAAATGTTTTGTTATTTTTTTCCATCAGTATGGTTACTAATTTCTGGTGTACTCATGCTTATGCTTCACCATTTTCATCGAGCGTATTCGCCTGCCTTGACGACATGCGGAACCGTCAATGTCCGTAATCAGCTCATTCATCACAACCCCGGACCGGTACTCGCAACTAGCGATCGTTAGCGAACGCAAGCAAGCACCAGGGTGAGACGAGCAAAAAGTAATCCTTTTCTTCACCGTAGTACGCTCTCCTGATGCGAACTCATTCGGAGCGTTTTTCAGGACGGAACGAAACCATGTGGCGTCTCGCGTATTTCGCGCGCGATCCTACAACTGCGGTCGATGCTGCTGCTACTGCTGGAAGCAAACGAGTTTGTAGCCAAAGGCCTTTTTAGAAAATTACCAAAAACACAAAACACCGTCACCGACTAGCCGACGACGACACAAAAACGAGCTGACGAGCCACTTTCAGTCCGTATCCGACTGAGGCGGAGTTTTCAGAGAGCTTAGATGGTAATTAGTATTTTTGGCGGGGTAGGAAAGAAAGGTAACCATTAGCTCACTCGAGCTCGAGTGAGGAACAGCCTACATACTCAGTCCTTGTATAAAGCTTGATAATATTGACCTTGATGAACAGCATAAACCTGGACAATAAAGTGAATAATATTATTTTTCATGGTTTTTGGGAGTTTTTTTTCAATAAACATGCATCTTTTTAAAACAGTTATAGAAGTCCCTTAAAGGGGGAGCTTCGGTATTTTATTTTATTTCTTCTTTAGTTTTTACATTTTTTATGATTGCTTATCCTTTCAAGAGTATTGTGTAAAGTGTTGTGAACAATCGAAGCAAAACTGGCAAAGACATGGATTTTTGAAAATCCACCTTTCATAGGTTTTTAGCATAAATTGAGCCCATCGTAGCATAAAAACTACAGGACCAAGTCATTTGAAATTTTGAACACATGATCTGTATGCAGTTTGCTACCTAGCTCCGTCGAGTTTTTAGAAAAATTGCTGATACTTTTCTTTAATCAATATGTAAAACTCGTGTTTTAGGGCAACATTGAAAAAAGCATTACTTTTCCAACTTCAAAAATCAGCCAAAAATCGTAAAATGAGAAATTTAACAAAAACTCATCAGGATTACCTGGATAAACTTATAATCTAACAAAAGAATATTCATTTTTATATTTCTGATGACCCAGCCCGTGGCTGCGATGGTCACCGCAAAAAGTACATTTTTGCAAACTCGCTTTTCAAAATGGGATGCCATGAACGTAGTTTTGATCAAATCTTCCCGAACATAGACCCAAATACTCTTGAAAAGTTGAAGTTTACATATGACAAGCACTTGAAAAAATGAAGTTTAATGGTTTCTTCACTAAAAATCGTCAAAAATAAGGGAAAAATTAAGAACAAAAAATATTCCAGATTAAAAGTGAATGGTTGGTACATTTCGGAGATTAGTACACGAGTACGCAATTAGAAAAATACATTTTAAGGCAGAATAGAATAAGGAGATTCTACCACAATCCTACAGCATTCCTCTAAAATCTCCAGAACCTAGCGGACACAAGAGTATTGCTTGCACGGGTGCATTCTCCGTACTTTCGTCTGCGCACTCTGCTGGCTGTGCTCATTCTGTGCTGCTCGAATGACTGAGCTCGAACCGTTTGGCTTTTCACCGAACAGTAGAAGTTTATGCTCTCGCACTCGCACTGCACTGCACGACCAGCAGCCCAAACTTCGACGCCCCCTTTTTTCTTCAACAGATAAGCAAACATGTCAGCTTGTTTATCGAGACATGGTTCACCATTTTTCCTGGCCCCAGTGTTAGTCGCCCCCCACCCTCCGGATGGTACGGTGGTGCGGTTTTTCTTCGGTCTCACTCGCTTGCAGAATGAACCACTGGCGCTCTTGTCGATTCTGTTTTTTTTTTTCTCTTATATACTTTGTCAACCACTTGGCTGCCTGCTAATGCAGTTCCGTGTTAGTTGTCGTTTGCTTTTCGAACCCATTTCGAAAACAGAAAACTGAGGAAATGACTGAGCATGATTTCGTAATGGGGCTGCACACAGTGGCGCATATCGCGAGTTGTTGCATCGCACCACACGGCTGCTGTTATAATGCAGGAGCAGCAGCATATAGTTGGCGTATCGCACGCGGTAGTGTGATAGTAGTACGATAACAAAGGGCTTATAGTTGTAAGTTGTTTTGAAAACCCCGAAAACTTTAATCACTATTTAAGTTCCCCAACCCTCCAAACACGATGCACGATGCGTTGTAAGCAGTGCCTGAACTTTGCTGGAGCTGATGAGAATCGGCCGATAAAGTTTCGCTAACGAAGCGCCAAAGATACACGAACAACACCGCTGGTGCCTATACTTTTGCTTCATCGAAACTTTCAAATCCTTGGTTTCAATTTCGACGCTTTCTGGCACGCAGGCCGGCTGGCAATGTATCGGCGGTGCATGCCACCAACTACGAAAAGGTACACTTAAGTCGCGCGTCATTTTACTGCAAGCCGCACTGGAGCAAAAAATCTCTCACCATCCCTCTTGGTAATAGAAAAACTTTTCTGTTCCATCCGGCACATCCGGCATTCCGGCATCTCGGTTCCTCGGCGGCCAGTCCTGGAGGCAGCGCTTTCGTTTTCGTGCGCTTCATCGCCGGCCCCTGCTGTCTGCGCCTTGGGCGAGCACGCAAACACTAAACATGAGAGGTTTTCACCTTCTTGGTGAGGGGATCCGTTCCGTTCCCAAGGCGTGAAATCGTTATTTGCTTAAGAATTTTCCTATTTCCACCACACGCAGCTTCGCATCGATTCTTTCTAGGGGTAGTCCCCCGAGGACTACCGTTTGAGTCCAGAGCTCCAGCAGAGCTGAGTTTTTTTTTCCTCCGGAAAATGGTTCGGCGCAGACGGTTCTGGGTGGTGGGTCGAAAGTTTTCAGATTTATTTGTGATAAACGTTAATTTAACCGAACTTTTATTCGGCCTCGATGATTGGTTGGATAAGTTGGAGATTCCTCCCTCTGCCTGCCCTTCCTTGGTTTCGTTCCTCTTCGGTCTTACATTGCTTAATTCGCAGAATCGGCAGCTCACTTTTGGGCGCAAGTGGACTGTGGCTCGCAGGATGAAGTTTTTTTGCTCCTCTCGGACCGATACCATCGCTAACGGTTGCTTGCTTTTTTTGGTCTCGCTTTGCTTTTGGCATCCCAGACATGCTTCCGTGATGCTGCTTCTGCTGCTGCTACTTCTACGAGGAAGCATTAAAGAATTACAATATTTCCCTTTTGCAAACGGACAACGCCATGCATTATAAGTTGCCGGTTGCATCGGCAATCTGAAGCGACAAGATGCATCGCGTTTGGGGAAAAGTTCAGATTTTCCACCACCATCACCACCAGAAAGCCCTTTGTCGCCACGAGAAGTTTCCACCGGCAAGCAAGTTGTTTGACCACCGGGATGGATCCATCAAAGAAGGGGGACAAAGAAAGAACACTAACACGACGACGACAAGCACAAGCACAGATCTGCTGAATCATATGTTCTGTCCTTGTAGAATTCTCACTCCCCGTCCTCCCGGGAGGGAAAACAAGAGAAATTACCTTGGCACTTGACCAGCAAAATTTGCTGTCTGGTGGGGAAGCAGAATATTCTTCATATCTCTCTCTCTCTCTCTTGGCGAACGAGATGCAACGAGTCATTCATCAAACGATCGGTGTCACGATGCAATTTTTGGTGACAAAGCGCATTAGCACGCACACCACCCGTCTGGAAGTTCGAGAGAGAGAACGTTCACTTATGAGACCGCACCGCGAAATTGCTGAAGTAAACTGTGCTGTGCGATTACAAACATGAGTTATACGATTCCGCCCATCATGACGCGTCGCGCTGCTGACTAGATAAGGAAAAGACGCTGTTTTTTTATGTGCACAAATGGCCGTAAAATGTTTATTAGAAACCACCAAAGCACACATTGGGGCCACACTTTAGAGTGCTCGGTTTTATGGGGAGTCTTATTTCTGTGTTTTTTTTTTTGGTTGATCTAAATTGTCAAATGGCTGCTGTCGTTGACGGCACCGGCATCATGCTTTTATGCAGCGAACTCTTCGGTCGTCACAGCGAGGACCACGAGGATTTCTCGAATCTGTAGACACCTTGAGACACAGACAGTGACAGCACAGGTTGCATGATGACGGAGGAAAAACGGATTCGGTGGCAAAATCGGCAACGGAACAGCTCCCCGGTGGGAAATGCATAGAGCTTCATTAATAATGCACGTCACTGGCATCCTGGAGAAGCAGCAAGGCAAAATATGAACCAGCGCTGTGCAGTACGCTGGCCGGTTGCACGGTTTGACTTTGACCGACATTTTGTGCACTGTTTCGTGCGGATCGTAGTCAACCGGGAAAGTCGTCGGCAGGCACGTCGTTTCTCGCTTCGAATTGGCCTACTTGTGCCGTAGTTCGTAAAGTGTTTATTTTGCATACTTTTTTCTGCACGAGTTTTGTAAAACTTTCTAAAAGAAGTCTTTATTATCCAATTACCGGTCAACCAATTGAGAGGGGGAGGGGGCATTTTTCTCGGTTTTTTTCTCTCATTTTTCTCAGCTTTTGCATCAACATTCTTTATATCCTCACGGAACGTCTTCCGGCATCAGGAAAACGGAGTGGAGTGGTACCGTTAGCGGTCATAAAACTTTCACGTGACCGTGTTCTCTGCGCGTCAAATGATTGATGCTGCCAATCATCGTCCACTATCGATGCCCGCCGTTTCGCCACGATGCCCAGTGCCAAGCCACACGGTGCCGTTGATGAACCCCGGTGGTAACCAAGACGTTTCACACTATACTGAACCTACGAGGCTAAGGTATACGATGCGCTCCGAAGTCTGGAATTCGAGCTTGGATGAGAACAATGTTAAGAAGACTGCGGGATTCCGCAGTTCGATCAAAATCCAAAGCGACGAGACTCGCGGCAGTAAATCAAGCGGATTCGACCGCTGACGTTTACGGTGCGCAGAATTCCCTTCTTCTTCTCGGCGGTGGCGGTGGTCGGTCGATAATGATGATTAAAAAGGGCGGCTTTTTCTCGCTGAAAGGCACCTCTACCGTTCCGAATTATGACACCGTCCCGATGGTTATCATTCCGTTCGTTGTGATGCGAACGCGGGCGCTCTTCTCTTCTCTGGAGAATCCGCTGATCTCATGAAACTGAACATTCGATGCACACTGAAGATAGCTCGGTTGAAGAATTGGGCTTTCAACCATTGAAATATATTCAAGAAACTATGCTTAATACACCAATATTGAGTTATTCTATTCTTGTTTCATTTCAGCAATCAGCCGTCAACACGAACAGATTCGAGTGATGCTTTGTCGTGAGTTGATTGCGGAACTCATCTCGTCAAAAGGATTCCACAGTGTAAAGTGTAGGGCAGTGTAATTAAGCATTACTCCGTGAAGTGCTCTATTCCATGCTCCTTGCATCGTTCTCTACCCCGAGTGCCGAGGATCAAACGAACTTGGGTAAAAGGAAAGGAAACGTCAACATCCAGCATCCTCGCAAGCTGCAGCTCCTGAGAAGTGCACCACAACCACGGACACAATCCATCAGACATCCACAAAGGAAGAGAGCTGCAACCAGCACCACCAGACTGTCTCTTAATGATGATCGAAGCGACGCACTCAATCAACCGTCACCAGCGGGCTGCATTCAATCAGCGCGACTAACCGCATCGCTTTAACGACGTCCACTTCCCAAGCCACCAGACACCAGGACACCAGGGCAGGAGAATCGAAACCGATTTGCACAGAACGGTTCGCATGGCGTAAACATAACGCAACGCGTGACAGTTTTAGTGCGTTGTCCGGCTCCAAAACTCGACTCCCAAGAAAAGGGACCCTCGACGCGAACTCGAACTCAAACTCGAACCAGGCGCTTTTACAATCGTTACCATGCCCGTCACTGCTGGTCACGAAACAATCGTTAAAACAATGCAGGGTGAGAGGATGGTGCAGAACCACCACCACCACCAGCACCGTACCGTACGGTGACCGTGAACGTCTTCAGCGGTCCTTTCAGCCCTACGGCTACGGCTACGGGTACGACAACCGTGGCGACCTTTGGCGGCCATTGCTGAATGGTAAATTTTAATTGACCACCTTTCGAGCTCGGTCCCGGACTTCCGAAATCGAGTTTCTCATTCTTTCTCTTTCCCTTTCTTTCTGTTTCTTGCTTTCCTCCTTCTTCTTTCGTGCTGTAGCGGTGCAAAACCTTACCTTCGCAACGTAAAGTGTAGGCTGGAGGAACTTCAGGCCATCAGGAGACGGCGAAGGTCCCAGAGACATTGGCCACAAATCATTGCGCTACGCAAAGGCGAACGGTCAGCCCCCGGTGGGACGTGAACGTGGTCGCCACATTGTGCGTGGGTAAAAGTGTAAATATATATATAAAACAAGAAGCAGGAAGAAAGGAAGAAAAGAAAGAAACATTCCCGGTGCTCCAATATACTCCCTAGGCATTCTCAGGGAGGCGTTCTTCCTCGGCCCTCGGTTGTGGTTCCAAACACGATAGAATATTTATGATACCATCGCGAACTCGTTAGAACTCGTTTGTGAGCCCGAAAACCAAATCGATTATACTACGGGGTTTGTGTACATTACATGCCGTGCCATAAATAACCGATAACCAACCAACCGACCGACCGACCGCGACCGGACGCGTCTTCGCGAATTCAAGTTCTGGGGATAAGACGCCGTGTCGTGTCGATCTATTACTTTGTCGCATCGCGCTTGACCCTCACTTGAATGTCCTCACCGATGGGACACTTTCATGGACCGGACGACGCATCCGAGATCGAACCGTTCGATCCCGAATCGCTGCTTAGTGAGGGCCACACGACGACGGGAACCACGTCCAGGATGTTGCGGCGTAAGGGCCAAGGACCGAGTCCCATCATCGTCAGTGGGTCCGATGCAGGGACGAGCAATGGTCAGAATGGATCCCGCGCCAAACGCAAAAGCTTACCCACCAGTGGCCACCACAGTAATAGCAGCAGCAGCAGTAGCAGTAGCAGTCGAAGCAGTAAAACACCAAAGCCGAAAACACGGGATTCCGATTGCTGCAGCATTAACTTCATCAAGTATGCGCTTCACACACTCAACGCCCTCTTTGTCGTAAGTATTTTTTGTTTTTGGTTCTTGCTTCTCCATCATTCTTTATCACTACAGATTTAATATTTTATCGCACATTCGACAACTCCGGTGCTGGATTGTTGCATTAATCATTTCGATCAACCAAGGATCGATCGCAAAACCATTTGAGATCAAGTGCAACGCGTCCTACAACTTCCACAGCATCTTGCCTCTCTTCTGGCACTTCCGCATTTCGCAGACAAGTTAACGAGACATCGCCTTAAGGAGTCAAACCCCTCAAACTGATTTGGACGCTAATTTGAGCTCGATCTTTGTAACGACTCAATCGCACTTTCAAATAAGCATATCCTACAAGAGGAGACGAGAGAAGTCGAGAGAAGTGTTCCGTGTCGTGGAACGTGGAACGAAATGCGGCGCGAACAACTAATGAAATGTCCAACCCAAACTGTGCACCGTCATAACAAGTTTTCAATTTCGGGAGCACGTGTATCAAGCCGTTCCACTCACTCCTAGCCTTGAAACGCGCAAGGTGCTGCTGTTCGACTGTCAGGTGCTATTCGACGGTTCTGTGCTGGTGCTACGAATTCCACCTTACCTCACACACGCACGTGCCCCGAAGCCGGCTTGAGAGCCGCCAACTGCGACGAAGGCACATCATATTGGGAACAGGTTTCCCGGGGCCGGGCCTTTAAATCTGACATGCCGCGACCACCGCGACCGGAAAACGGTTATCGTGGTCGTTTTGGTTTTGGGACCGTTTCTGGGGACGGCCGCTACTGCTTGCGGCATACACAGCAGCAGTATCATTCCGGTTTCTGACTGACTCATGCAAAAATTCGAAACAGAATTCGCCGCATTCGTCGTTAGTAGGCTGTGCGAACGAAGAAAAAGGTAAAAAAAAACAAACCAGCCCGAAATAGGTGGCCACCCTAGGAGGAGTTCCAGCGTGCCTCCCGGTCCAAATATTCCCCCGATGCTAGGCATTCTTTACAATTTATTAGCCAACACGCCTCCGCCGTGGAACGTCACGTCAGCACAATGCCAACCATGCCGGGAAGGTCGCAATGTTTGGCCGCCGAATTAAGCCCCTAGACGCCTAGGGCGGACCGGTGGATATGCAAAGGGCGACTGTTTGCGGATCGTTTCAATTCACGAAATCAAAACAAATCACCTGAGACCTTCCTTTGGGCCGCTTGTGTCATAACTGAAGTTGCGAAGGAATCCCTGTTGGACAGCCACCATTTTGGATCCGAGAACAAGAACGAAGACAACAACCATTCTCCCATGACATGTCTGGCCCGAGAAAACCCAAACCCAAATGCTTCGCGTGCTAATGCCTAATCGAAATGGAGGGTTCGATGAAAGAATGTGCCCTTCCCCCCGGGGGATAGGTGGCCGAGGGTCCTTATATTCAAATTTAAGTGACTTTTAAAACACTCGCTGACAGATTGTAATTGATGTCCATTGGAATGCATGGCATCGGCTGTTAGAGGCGCACCCCGATACCGTTGCCTTCGGTTTGCCTACCGAGTGTGTTGGCCAACACTTCACGGCGACAGAGATCAGACCCTCCTCTCTCTCTTCTTACTGCACCGCAAACGCGCTGCTGGAAACTTTATACCTTGCTTTCCACCCTGGCATCAATTGCACTCCGAAACCCACACGAGAAGAAACGGTCGGCCGAGAGAGAGAGAGACCCCAGCAGGCCATGGTACAGCAACCGGCACGACGTAGGCATGACGATGACATACACCACCGGGGAATACGGTGGGAATGCTAATCAACCGTAGGATGTCGTATATTATCTTCCGGGAAATCTTGGCAAAAGGAAACCAACACCATGGTTTTCGATCTTAATTCCGTTTCATATCCGAGGAGCATGTTTAACAACGCCCGCCCCCGGGGTTTAAGATCATATTTATCATATCATTTCCAATCCCACTATTATCGGAAGGATGCAAAATTGCTTTTGATATCATCGTACATCGTGCATCGTGTTTGGTCGAGAACACTCCCAGACAATGCACAACAGCAGTGTAGCAAAAACGACGTGTATTGTGTTCCTAAACAATACTTTACGTATAGTATGACAATCCGGGATGATTCAACAACATGAAACAGTCTTTCTTCCCGTGAACCCGTTCAATACCGAGTATCCCGGGGTGTTAGTTTTGACAAGATCACATTTCGTTCCCTGATTGCAAACTACCAACTCCTGCAACGTAGACATTAACTTACCGGCTTAGAATGGTTCACATTTCGAGCAAAATAATAACATTCTGTGCTGAGGGCGGCGGCCTCACAGATTGAAGGCAGCTGTCAGCGGTGAAATGCGGTGAGGTGCGGTTAAAATAAAACAACTGTCACACACACACACAGAACACACGCTAGAGAGAGATTCAATCAGCAACTCCGCGCTGACGAAGGTGCCAATTATGACTTTCGTTTCGACTCGAATCGAATTTCGTTTCGAGGCCCGTCCCTAGCACACTTCTAAACCTGCCTCACACATCAACGCCAATGACAGGCTGGTTGTCAAATCTATCATTTACCCTGGGAGGCATCCAGAACTGAGTGAAAATTGGATTGCAAATTGAGGAGCGTAGCGTTCTGTTCTGTTCGCACACGATGCGGAACTGTTTCGTCACCTCGTTCCCTCTTCGGAAGCTTCGGAGCAGCAGAATTCGACACCGGCTCCGGGTGTTGCAGTTGAACTCTGTGTTATGCCTTGCACAGCACAGCCTCGATAATCGATCGACGACTCTTTCGACGCTAAATGTTACGGCCTGCGGATTGCAGGTTGTTCGTCTAACGGTAGCTCTCGAATCTGGTGAGGAATCATTTCAGCGACACATCTTAAAAACCACACAAGATTACTATTTCTAGCATCGCGGGATTAGTGCAAAGAGGCGGGATCATCACACGGTACGGCCGTCCAGTGGGGCCTCGAGAACGAGGAGGCGAACAACTTGACAAACATTGACATTTGTGTGCAACTATTTTCTTTTGAGCCATCCCTAAATACCATCACGAAAGTTAAACGAACCCCGGAACCTCATAGTGTCACACCTTGGACACGGACACGGAGCTACCTTGAGCAGCCGCATTTTCGGCTGGAACAGGAACAACGACGACAGCAGCGCTGTGGTTTTCGCGCTGTATTTGATTTGAACTTGAAAACTATTCCAGCTACCAATCAGCGGCCGATCGATTGGAACCACTTCTTCTGGAATTCGATCTCGAGCGGCAGCCAGCAGCAGCCGCCGGTATGTTCGGAAAGCAAACCTAACACCCCTGTCCCGCACTAGAGTGCTGGCACACAATGGGTTCTTCTGCTGTCCTGTCTGGGCTGGGTCCAGGCTTCCTTGAGTATGTCACATAGACACAGACACACAGCGGATAGGGGGAGGCTACAAATGTGATCAAATAAAGATGTGGCATGTGGGATGGAAAGAAGCCATGTTTGCACCTTTCTCTACGTTGATGCTAAACAAGGGATCTCTCGAATTCCATGTCATTACCATGTAGTTCCCCCGGTTGCCTCTTTGCCGAGTTTTGGACCCAGAACGACCGAGATTGTGTGACACTTCTTAAAACGGAAGGTGGAGAAATGGAACCCCGGGCACGGATAGGGTTCGTTTGCCCCGCATACTGGAGTACCAGTATGCCTGAAATGCAACTTACACCTGGAACTAACCTGGTTCCACCTGTTTACCTGTAAAGAACATTGTAGCACATCATTCCCAGAGCACTCCGGACTGTGTGTAGTGTCCAATTCATTGAGGTCTCTACGTTATTTACATACGCTTGATTCAATATTCACCAGCAAAACCTTCGCTCTGCGCCACCTTTCTCCGTACGGTATCACGTTCTAGGTCCAGGGTCCCACTCACCGTACCAACACTTCGATTATCGTCGGTTGAGTCCAATACCACTTGTGGCCCTTTTGCCATAGCAATTCCCGGTTACAAAGTGGTGATGAAGTGACTCTGCATGCGAGCTAATGAATCTCATCGATGTGAGCATACCAGTTACTCGAGCGCTCGAGAACCGAATGGCCTCGTTCGGTCACCTCGTCGTAGTGATAAATGTCCGATACAGGATCCATCCAGTAGGAACGATTCGACAGCGATCCGCCGGTTGTACACTTCCGCCCGGTCCGGTGTACGAGTTTATTTTGGCCAAGTTTACCACAACACAACATGATACACTCTCCCGGGGGGGTAGCAAATGACATCAATTAATAAAACCGTCGTTCCTAGGCACAGCAGGCCCTGCAAACTGTCCTTACTAGCAGTTCCCTCGTCACCACCACAGCAAGCATGGATGTAATTTGAGTCCTTCCGTGCGCATGGTCCGGATTTTCCGAGTTCAGCAAGCATCGAGTGAAAATGGTGTTATTTTGAGTGCTTTTGTGAAGCTGTCGACGTAGCTGATTGGTTACTGTTAATCAACACAATTTAGTGTTCATATTTGTTAGCCATTTGCTTTACCGAATGCAACAATTGCGCTTTTGAAAGCGCTTCAATTATGAATGGCGCTAGTTAGTTCCGGCTTATCGCCTTAATAGTGGGAAGGTGATTACAGATCTGATACCGCATAATGGATAGAATGTTTGTAATACAACCACACCTACTTAATGCCCTTTGTGTGCGTTATTGCTCCACACTAAGTTCGATCCCCGGTAGCAGATAACGTATCATGTAACCCACATTTCCCACACTAACGTCCGCTGTGATGTGTCATTAGTGATCGCGGTTGGCTGAGCGCGCTCCCTGTCACATACCGGATACATGCTAATTATGACAACAAATAATGATTAATCTATGACTATAACGTTGATTTACCATGCCTACATCGCACTGACGACCTGGTCTGGCTTTCCGCACGACTTGCGCTTTCGCTACTACGCGAAGCGAACGGCTCTTGACTCTTGCTTGTTTCTTGAAGTATGTTTCATCGAGCAAACGAAGCATATCGCCAGCGTAGAAGGAATGTCGGGAGAGTTTTGAGCTCAGGTGCGGGCACCTATGACGCACCGGTA
Organism: Anopheles darlingi; assembly: GCF_943734745.1. Lineage (NCBI taxonomy): Eukaryota > Metazoa > Arthropoda > Insecta > Diptera > Culicidae > Anopheles > Anopheles darlingi. The sequence continues at coordinate 29,579,694 of NC_064875.1, read as the reverse complement.
ATCGTATGAAGAGTGCTCTGTCTGGATAAGTCTCGTGAAATCGTTCGAATGGAACGACATTTAACTAACAAACCAGCTCTACGCCACTCGCACTTCAGACACTCGACCCGCGGTATGCCACATAGCCATTCAAGAGCACCAACTGACGAGAATTGTGGGCACAAGAACAGCGCTCACAAGTGGCGCGTTCCACTCAGACACTACTCGAAAGTTCGTTGGAAAAATGAGGCATGTCTCCCACAACGCGTATTACGTTTCACGATTCACGATGCCATGTAGCTGGTAGGCAGGTGAGGAGTTTCACTGGCTTATCATTATAGGCCACTGGAGGAAGAGTTCATCCATGGAAATGGCTAGAAAAGGAGCAGCGGGTCTTCGTGTTTTACCGAAAATTAACTGGCAATGGGAACATGAGCGATATAATTTTGGAACAAGTTGTTTAAAATAAGAAACATCATTTTTCATTTCATATTTTCTTTTACAACTATAGTACTACACATAATTGCCTGTACTGATTGGTATATAATGGTACATTAGAATATTGATTTTCTACAGCTGAAAATCTTCAAACATAAGGGACTTCCTCCTCTAACCACAGTCCTGGTCGCAAGTTTCACGGTCACGGGGTGGAAGCTGCCAGCAAACTGTTAATTTATGGACAAACGAATAATCGTGACTGCGATCCGGGCACGACGCAACAACCCGAAAAACGCACAACTAATTTATGCCTTCACTACAAATGAAGAGTTATTACCGCGACGATGAAAGTTCGCGCGGATGTCCAATGAGTCCGAAAGTTGTTACACTTTACCGTTTGCTGGCACGTACAACGAACTCCCCGAGAAATGTCAATGTACGACCAATCAACAGGAACTGCCTCCGCCTGGGGGGTGGAGAAGAAGAAGACTGCCAAAGATTCATGACCACGACACACAGTGACCATTCCTCTACCATTCCATTTGGTCCGGAGTCTGGTTTTCGGGATTCGAAATCAGAACCAACAAGCTACCATTTTACCCGGCAACAGATCGACCCTCACTTTCCGCATGACAGCAAACGTCGAACGCGCAAACCACTGACCCGCCGACCACGGAGAGTCAGTCAGAAAGCCAGTGGCGATATTCACGTGTCCAAACGGAAGTCCACCATAAATTGTGCTCAAAGACTAAAGCTTTTTATTTACTAACCAATTGGTACACTGGCAAACGCTGGTAGAACATCAGGGCGTGGGTTATTTATGGCAAAAATGTCTTTGGAAAATTTAGGCCACACCGCACCACCATCACCATCACCACAACGACGTGTTTCTATACCGCACGCACCGCAAACAGCGAGCTCCGGAGCCCAAAAAGGATACCCCATGGAAGGCCATCATTCATTAGGCCAATTTCGGACTTACACCAACAGAGACGTCCACCGGCGCGACCATTTCGGGCGACCATGGCGGCAAATAATTAAACGGAACTAAAAGAAAATCGTTTTCATTTGGAAAAAGTGCTTTTAGTCCACGGGGAACAGCGGCCAACCAGTTGGCCATCCCGTATCCTATAATGACTCTAAATTTTGCTAAGCTCAACCACACACACACACACACACCAGAGGACCCTGGGAGAGGAACTCCATTAGCTCTGATTGCTTTCCAATGCCACAAATAGACGCAGCCGCAGCCGATTGGAAGCTGTGCTACACGAGGCTGATGAAGATGTCATTTTCGGCAGCATTAGGTAGCATGTTGACCGCCATAAAGTGGCATTTTGGAGTCACTAGGATACCATCGCAGGAGGCCATCAAAGTGGCCGTGATGTCACCGACATCGGAGATGAGGGCGATCGTTCCGTCCTATAGCTAAATGTTTTAAACTTTAACTTTTTCGTGGCACACTTTGGATATTTGGAATGACGTCTATGGTTTTTTGTCCATATTAAAGTCTATTTTCTTGTTCAACAATATACCATCATATTTTTCTCCAATTATTGTTGCATGGATTGCGAACAATATGCATGGCTCCAAAGAAGAAGAATCTGGACTCCTTTCATCATAAATAATGTCAAAGACCATTACTTTTTGAAGTCATTCATCGGCCAGTTACAGAACAAGCCACTCAGCGGAGAAGTGCGGCCAAGCGTGGTCTAGTTGCACCTTTGAAGCAACAGAAGAAGAAGAAAAAATCAACCCGAGGACGTGTCCGACGATCGCCGTCATAAGTAGCGAGCGCACAGAGCGTTCTGATTCATCACCGAGGACTTTCAACTCGCCACTCCCGTGGTGCAGCTGCCCGTGACATCCCACCCCCTTTCCCATGGTCGTCTGAGACGATGTTTATGTCCTCATTTTTGCCATCGGGGAACGGTCACGGTTAGCGAGGCGGACACTCTCGCGCCTTACGGGCGGCGACATAGTGCTGATACCATTAGCCATGCTAGCCAGCGTGACCATCGCGTGATGCTCGTCGGTGATGCGAACCGCTTCACGGCGCTGAAAGGTGGACGCTGCGCTCTCCCCGACCAGTCCACCCGAGAACGTTAAATCCAAGCGTCAACCTTATGCACAACCTGGTACAACACTGCACTCTCCGGCAAGTGCTCAAGCATCCTCTATATTTTCAAGCATGGTGGTTTGCTTGCACTTTCGTGGGTTGTAGAGAGAGAGAGAGAGAATGGATTGAAAGAATCCAAGCGAGTGATAAACAGGAGATTAGATACGGTCCCGGGAAATGGTTGGAATGCGATTCAGCTGTGGAGCTTTTAGCACACAAAAAACCGTATTGCACTTTTTGTCTATTGAAAACAGGTAACTTTCCGTGTGAGGTTTTACGATGGTACCATTCTAGCAACTCATAGGTATAATGTAGTAATGCAAGTTAGAATAATAAAAATCATTCTTGAAGCTTTTACAATATTAACTTCGTGGATAACTCTCGTTTATTATACTTTTGAAATCGATAATTCTACAAATCCTACATTGCATTACAGCATTTGGTTGTATTTTATATAGCATCTGTTTGATGTGTTATGCCATTAAACAACAGAAGATAGTGTTCAAAATAGTTACATTTTATTCGCTTTTAAATACTAAATTTGAACACCAAATATCTCGATATTAATGACGATGCCAAAATAATAATTCAATTTGGTTTTGGTGATATAACCAGCTAGTATTCCCAAAGTCATCATTTGAACTCACATAAAAGGTTTTGCCAATTATTCCAGGGTTCATCTCTATATTTTGACTTTAGATTGTGCTTCAAAGCATCATCTGCATATTTTTGCAATCTTATTCGGTGTATTATACAATCATCTTCCCTTCGACTATTAGTCTCATTCAAATAAATACTTTATAAATGATCGATTGCCATATCATTTCAACTCAAAATAAGTAAAATTTAGCATTGCTTAAAAAGTTTAATATATAAACTATTTGTAAACATAAAAGTAATAAAATATTGCAACGCGCTATGTACGAAAATAGTGTAAAAATACTGCTAACAGTTGCTGCAGCCACACGCAGCCAAAAAGCAATCGAAGGTCTTGGTAAAGCATCAAACTATTAGGCAAAACAAACTCAAGTCCATTATATCGTCCAAGTTCTTCCCGCAGCTTGTGACTTTCTTCTCTTATTAATTTACATCCATACTCATGCTTCATGTTTATTCTCCGTGAAGAATGATAAACGATCATTTCAATCATTCTTGAAGGACACAATATCCATCAATAGCATCCACCAATGACTTTTGATTGAGAATGATGCTGGTACGTT
>NC_064875.1:29563438-29570938 GCF_943734745.1 Anopheles darlingi | reverse complement strand
TAACCTCTTTACTGTGGCTTTCTCAAGCCACGTTACAGCACTCGCGTTCGTGCTCGACTTTTCGCCACAAAACCAAAGAGGGAACGCTGCAAAAGGTGGTCCTAGTGGCCACTCAACTTGTTCCACTTTGTTCCCCACCCGTGACACTCAATTCGACCGTTTGCTATAGACCCCTTTCCAGTCCATGCAATCCACTTGCGCGAGCAAGAACACCTGAACTGACGGAGCCGGGGATAATAGGATTTATTTTTCGCTCCCCGTCAAGTTGGTCGCCAAGAAGAAACACCTTGGCGCACCGGAGAGCCCCTTGTGCACCCTTTTTGCACAAAACTATTACACCATCGTGCTCTATGGTTCCACATTTCATTTCAAAAAACGGACGGTAACGTATTTGGAGAACCCCGCTTTTTACAAGCTGCTACTACTGCTGCTTCTGCTTCTACTAGCTACACTCGCAGCCCTCAGAGTGTGCTCAATGGCGCAATTGATTTTCTACATCTGCCGGATGACGCATAGCACATCGCGGTCTGGCGGGTCTGAGCAGACTGGGAACGACAATTGAGTTTACGAGCACGTTCGCGCGTGCGAGAAGCGTTCTCGTTCTTCTCCGGGGCGCAGCTCTTGCCTCTTGAACTTTGCCTCACTCCACTTGCCCACTTGTTGTTCTCGTCTGTTTTCCCTCAAATTCATTTATAATCGAGACTAGTGCGATCGCGACTGGTGCGCGCTTGACGAAGCCGGCGCTAGCTCGTGGCTGAGCGACTATTAAACATTTGCCCGTTTTGCTACTTTCCTTCAGTTGACTCCAAATTAACTTTCTGCTTGAAATCGAATTAATGGCGAAAGGAGTAACACTTCACTATTTAGAACGGTCTATTATTCATGCGCTAAAAATCATCTTGCACTCTAAACTTGCACTCTGCTGCACCCTTTCAGCCTTTTTACAGCTTTTTAACCATTCATCTTCATCGTTGTTATCAGCAGCAGCAGATGGAGAAGCAGTCGAAACGTTTTGCTAATCCGTCACGTCTGTCGAACATTAACATTCCCATCCATTCGGTTCCCCTTTTTGTTTTCCAGATATCGGGCCTGGTGATAGTCGGTGTAACCCTGTGGACGGTATTCTGCAAACACCAGTACATCTCGCTGCTATCGACCACCAACTATGCCATCGGTACGTACGCCCTGCTGGCCGCCGGCGTGTTGGCGATCGTCGGCGGCATTCTTGGCTGTTGTGGTGTGCTGCATGAACAGCGTGCCATTCTACTGCTGGTAAGTGTACTACCCGCTCTCTCTCCCTCTATTTTTCTGCCTTGTTTTTGTTTTTAATCGATTCCTCAGTTCAAGGAACTGAGATGACCCGACCTAATCGAATCATCAAGTGTTGAAGACAACCGTGTCTTCGTATGTCTGAGAAGAGTTCAACTCGCGAAGCGAAGCAGATGTACCTCAAGTTATTCCCTATGAAAAAGACACTGCGGTTAACGGTCTACTATACTTGAAGATGTTCTAGTTCCCTTCCAACCCCCGGGGGGGATTTGAAACGATTGAAGTCAACTGCTCAACTTTCCACTGGAATCAGTCCACCTCAGGACCGAACACAGCACAGGGAGATATACTCGAAACTAATCGAGCCACTCGAAAGTTATGCAAAAGCTAAACCAAAAGGTCCACAATTATTCATGAGCACACGGGGCGGCGGGGGGGGGGGGGACGTACTTAACAGACGGGAACGGCGAGACTGCGCCTCTATCGCGCTTTTGCAGCTGTTTTGTGTGGTTTTTGGTGGTTGGCGTAGCGGTGAAAATGAATTATTAATCGCCCGATTGATCGACCGATAGCGCACCACACCGCACACACACACACACACACACACGCCCCACAGCAGCTGTCGGCCCTTGCGCGTTACCTTCGCCGAGGTACATCACCACCGACAGCGACATTGGCAGCAGTTGGCGTCTAATGCCGATGTGCGTGAAGCGCTGATGATCCTGCGACATCTTCTACCCCAGGCGATGGTCTACGTCGACGAGGTTCTCAGCCTTTCCAGGTCGTCTAGGTCGACCACCACCTCGAGGGTGCGGTGTGTGTGTGTGGAAGGTCGGTTTACGATGAATAATTACAACAACCAACCACGGCTCCAGGGGGTCACGGCTCCAGGTTATCTCTCGGCAATGGCTTCGGCATTAATTTCGCTATCTGCAATCGCGTATATTCATCACCTCCAGCTCCTGATTCCTTCGTAGGAACTCGGAAAGCCACAACCCCCCCCCCCCCCCCCCCCCCCTAGATTGGCCGATTTAGATCCGGGGATTTGGATTACGGGGCTATATTTCTGTTACTTTTACGGATAAATGCGTTAGAGCCGGCGTTTACTGGGACAAGAAGCGAGCGAAGAACGAAACGATATGACATGGACCGCTTTTTTGCAACACCAGCAGCAGCAGCATTTGCGCATGATTGATGCAAATGAGTTCAAGTTTCTGATCTAGACACTGACTGCCGGGGGGAGAGGGAGTAGGAAAACTTTTTCCCGAACCCCCTCCCCGAAAAAGGACGACCTTGTGACCGCGAGGGGACAAACCGACCGACCGACCGACTGAGAGGAAGCAGATAAACAATTGAGTTTGTGAAAGACTTAGCGACTTAACGATAATGAATGGTAATTTGCCTGCAAAAGCTGGGATTTGTTCCGGCTTTGGATCCCGGAGTAAGCTCAAAACATAATGTTGTTATTCCTGGAGCGGCTAGATTTTGGGAGTTTCTTAAGTAGATTAATTTGTTTTGGGGGTTATTTTTTTCACTAACCAATCCCGCAGCAGTACTAATAATGACTAGGGGAAGGAATAGTAGAAGAACTATAAACAATGCACCGGTATTTGGAGACCTTTATCGGAATTGCCGCCATGAATCACTGCGCTGTACGCTGTAGCAGAGAGCAATCATATCTGAAGACTAATTGGGGTAACTAACGACCTGTGGTCCGAATTAGGTCCGATCCTTACCGAATAGCTAATGCAATTGCGCACTAGTGACAACCGGACGCTCATTAGGTAGTAGTAGATAGAGCAATTGGTTTCAGGTCCCCCAGAAACGCCACGGGGATAACAAATGCACTCGCAGGTCCGCAGTCAGCGACCTAATCCTGTCACGATCAGAGCAAGCAGTGCATTCGTCAAAAGCCGAAACGGCGCGAGATGAACCGCCAACACCAGCGGCATCCAACAATTGCGTTTAGAGTAGTGCAACTCGTGTTTGTGCATTCCTGTGTGTGTGTGTGTTTGGAACTAATCACCGCCCCTACACTCCTATCCTCTCAGCCTCCTCAGGCTAACCAACAAGCCCACCTCCCACCGGTCTGTTTGTTTACTGCACCGGTTTTGACGTCGACGACGGTCCGAGACGAATTCCCGGGCTCATCATTAATCACATTGATGTATGTTCAATTAAACGTCCCAGCGACAAGTTTATAATCGATTAATTAATGTTATGCTACGCCCGTTCTATGTCTAAACGTGACATCAGACGTGCCAGCGCCTACTCTCTGCCTCCACTACCAGTCGTCCAGTGCTTTTACATAACCTCAAATTCCCGGTGGCACTAATGTGACATTGGCCGTCGCGGACAACACACAAATGCTGCTGTTTTCAGAGTGTGTCTGTGAGTGTGTGTGTGTGCCAATGGGGCCACCGATGGCCAAACAACATTTGCTGTTTCACGCCTCACGGCCATCGAGAGCCGTGTTTGCTTTGGGTCCCCGGGAATGCCGAGCGCATCATAAACACCTTGTCACCGGTGGTGGTTCGAGTGCGCCCAGCCCCCGGGGGTGATGCTGCTAGAATAGAACACGATTTTCGTCGATAACGGGGCCCATCAGCTGGTTGGCTTCTGGCATTCAATTACAATAGCATTGGCCTAGCGCCTAGCGTGGCTTGTGTCCACGGCTCATCGCGGACAAGAAAGTAGCCGTTGGAGTTGGAGTTGGAGTTGGACGAATATAAATTAAATTCTATTACCGTCCGGCACGCGGTCACGATTTTCATTTTATTGCCGTCCGCAGGCGAGACCGCGGAGCGCATTTGGAATCGAAATCAGTCGAACGATCGATCGCGTATCGACGGCGAGCGAGGGGCGCGCGCGCCCGTGTGCCGTGGAATTTCGTGGATGGTTTGATGTGGTCAGTTAGTTAGGGTGGACCCGGGAATAGGGCGTGGCGGTGGCGCGCACGTTTAGCTATTTAGGTGCATTCGTTGCGGTCGACCGAACGACCGACCGACCGTCAGCAGACCATGATGATGATGATGATGATGATAGAGAGGATGGATGGCGCTGGACGCGCTGATGATGAGGAGAGTCATCGTAGTCGGCGTGGATTCGATCTTTCGATCGTTTTTTGTCCATGTGAACCGCAGTCGTTCGATGTTACGGTCCGGATTCTCGGTTACATGATCTTTTGGAATGTTCCGTTCGCCAGTGTCCAGCGTGTTTCCAACAATTGCTTTGTCGTCTTTTGTTGCGCAAATGCGAATTACACCAACCAGACACTCTGTTAACCATCGTCAAAGTCGAAGATAACACAAATCGTGCGCGTACCGTCCTTTAATCCGGCTTTCCCCCAAATCACGCACCAGAGATTTATAGTCCAACAGTCCAATGGGAGGACAGCCCTAGAGAGAGGGCAGAGTTCATGATCTCTAGCCTCTGTCCTGCTCCGGATCCGGTAGTGGTCGGTACCCGATTTGATAAATCGTTAAAGATGATAAACGTACCGATAAGTGATCCTTCCTGAACCGTCCATCCACCGACCGACTTCACGTCCCCGGTCACCGTACATAAATCACCTCGTCGCTGCTTACTCCCTTTTTTTGGCGAACGGCGTTCCGTGACCCAGCCATCTTACATTCCCTGACTTCCGACTCTCTGACTACTAAATCCATGCGGGAAGGAAGTCAACAAAAACCAAATCCATCGCTCGTCGCTACTTGATCGATTTCTTCGATTCAGGTGATTATGTTAGAATTCTGAGGAACTATGATATGTTTTTTACTCTATTTTGGTCTTCAGATTTATTTAATTGATTTCTGTTCAAGCATCTCGCTTGAATATCTTCCTAAGAAATTCTTAAGTATTGTAGATTGCATCGAAGAACCGATGTACATTCTGACAGAACGTACTACTTAGGTGGAATGTACTTAATCCTGCAACTCATTAACCGGCAATTCTTTTCACTGGAGGATAACTGTCGTCCAGCAGATTTACGTTAACTTAATTAACTTAATTTTATTTTATTTTAACTTAATTTTATTAACGTCTTAATATTAACTGCAACGTTAACCAAAAGAGAATTTAATCAAACCATCACGTTTAAATTAATTAGTTTCACAACATCTCCTAGTTAGTTTCACAACATCTCATTGGCAACTTCTAAGACAAATACTGTTGCAAGTGGTTAAGTGAGGGCTAAGGTATTTATTTTATTTTCTCGCATTATTTTTTATATTATCTTCTTAGTTTTCAAGAATACTTCGTCAACTTGTTGGATCAACCGAGACAAAACTGACAAAGATATTGATTTTTGAAAAATCGCACTTCATACAATGCATCTCGCTACTTTGAAGCTTTGCTTTTCTCAAAACTTGATTTCATAGTCGGTGTACATTGTACCAACCATTTAACTGTATCAAACCTTTTGAAAGCTTTTGAATTACACTTTATCAGCACACTGCAACTCCTACTCCCTACGAGTTTTTACAAAAATGGTTGATATATTTAATCTTTAATAATGTGAAACTGTTTTTTAAGCAAAATAGCAAAAAGCATCACTTTTTCATCTTCAAAATGCTATTAAAAAATGAAGAATTGAAAATTCAACAAAAACCCATCGGAGTTACCTCGATAAACTTATTATCTAACAAAAAGATATCAATGTCTTTATGTCAGGTGCTAGGATGGACACCACAAAAAGTGCACTTTTGAAGACATACCACCTTGAAAATAATGCCATGGCTTTATTTCATAGCAAACATGCCTCAAATAACGAACGGTTCTAGAAAAGATGATGTTTATTATGTTCAAGAACCAAGTACATTATAGAAAATTAATAAGTCAATTACAATTAGTTGTATTTTATTCTTTCCTCTAATATTTTGGATGTAAAATGGTTTATCTTATAAATTGTTTGCACTTCAGTTTGCATGTGTTATTTTCGATTACTGTTCTAATGAAGTTGAAAAATCGAGAATCTACTATTGATATGCTTTCAACCCAAACCTTATTTGCGGCTTGTGAGATCATATTTCTGGATATATGCTTTGTTCTACACGAAAAGGAAGATGATATATCAGTAAAAAGAAATAGCCTCTTTTGTATTCGTCTCTAATTTTTATCAGTTGCCCGTACGAAAGAGGGGGAGAACATATAAATAATCCGTTCAGAAAATAAATCTAAGTATACTGATTATTATGATGATAATGAATTATGCAAAGTAGGAAATTATTGTAACAAACGACGCTTTCTCACGCTTCGAACTGCTCCACCAGCGCACTACAATGATCCAAGAAATCAAAGCAGATTATTCCAAACACTTTCTACTACTCACCAAACATAGGAGACATTTAATCTCCCCAAACAAACTGATCTGAATGGCCGTGTGGTTGGTTATCCCCGACAAATGTACATCACGCGATAGGACTCACGATAGGTCAAGGTGATTTGTTCTCGTTGCGTAAAGCGGAGTAACGGAAGTATCCCATTACGGGACCGACCGTGCGATACCGTGCGATTCCGATTTTCCGATCCGCCCAAGCCATTTTTCGTCACCATTAAATATGCTCTTTCTCTCTCTCGCCCTCTCTCTCTGCAGTACACGTTCATCCTGCTGTTTGTGTTTCTGCTCGAGGCCATCGTCGGCGGATTAGCTTATCTGTACGAGACACAAATCGAAACCGAGCTGCAGCACAGCCTCAACACTACCTTCATGGAGCATTACGGTGTAAGCGAACGTCAGACGCAAGCCATAGACAGCATGCAGCAAAAGGTACGCGGTTGTAACACGCGCGCGCACACACCCGTATGGGACCTGGAACAGAGCCTGCGAAATGATAAAACTCAAGCCGGAAAAACAACTGTTCAAGTGTAATTAAATGTTGTTCTTCTTTTTCATGTTTCGCTCCATCCGCGTCACCAAATGGCGTCTGCTTCGGTTTCGGGCGCTGAACCATACACATCATTGGCCACTGGGGTGTTGGCCTGGCTGGGCTGTTATACTTGGCATCGACGAATTTCCATGGAATTGCTTCCTGTCGCGTTGTGCGCGCGTTTGGTGTTGTTGCTGCTGCTGGTGGGTAACTAATAAATCTACCATCCGCCATCCGCCCGGTTTGGTCCGCCCGACACAGTTCTCCTGCTGCGGTGCGGTTCGGTTCGAGGATTGGCGGCACAGCGTTTGGCTTCGGTCGAGGCGAAAGGATCTGATAAGGCCAACCGAGGGTCGCCTGGTGC
>NC_064875.1:29505938-29558438 GCF_943734745.1 Anopheles darlingi | reverse complement strand
CACTACGGGAAGGAATGGTGAATTCAAGAAAGACTCCTGACGGAGAAGAAACTACGCTTTCGCTAGCGAACAGCACTACAAAGAATGGGGAGCTTCAGAATTGGATGTTCAAGTACCGTGGTAGGTTGGCTCTTTGTGGTAGTGAGAGTGATACTAGGAGGCAGATCAGTGGTACTATAGATAACGGGGCGCTTTGCGGTGAAGGTGCCAGTTGGTACGGGGTGCCCAGTAGTAGCTGTGCTAGTGGTAGTAGTGGCGCGGGTAGTAGTAGTAGTAGTAGCGGCCGTGGTGCCTGCAGACGTGCGCAAAACATAGGCTGGTGCATCCGTTGTGCGGTAGATCGCACTGTTTGGGTTCCGCAGCTCACTGGGATCAATATTAGTAACTTCGACCAGGCTACTTCGACGCTTCACCTCCGGTACGATCGTACCGTTCGGATAGCGCTTCACCACGGTACCATTCGGGAAGATACCGTACACGATCCGCACGTTTTCAGTCGTCGTTTGAACGTATTCATCTTCACCGCCGATCACACGCCGTACCACGGTACCGTTCGGCAGGATAGCGTACACCACGATACCACGGGACCTAGGAGCTGGCGGGGCCGAGTACGATGCTGTTGTCGCACTCGTAGTTGGTGCCGTAGTAGTGGTAGTAGGCAGGGTGGTGGTGGTGGTTGTAGTGGTGGTGGTGGTGGTGGTGGTGGTGGTAGGGGTAGAGGTAGTGGACAGATTCATAGCCGCTACCACAGATACCGGAACCGGTGTTGGGTCATAAGAGAGATAAGAGGCTGCCGGCGTGCCTTGGGCAGTAGCTTGGTAGCCAATGGGCTGGATCGGTAGGCGCACTTGGAATCTCGGACGGTACACGTCGATGGTAGGTTCGTTGGGAGATTCGGCGGCACCGAGCCGAACCGGTGGTAGAACAGTAGGAGACGGACGGGTCGTGACATCGGAAACGGTTGGAAACGATTGGGGGTGCCCTGTTGTCTTACTTACGGTCATTGGTGCTGACGTAACGTATGCGGTGGAAGTCGTCGATAGAGGAGGATCCGAATCAGTGGCGGAAGCGGTGGTGATGGTGGTGGTGGTGGTGGTGGTGGTGGTGTTGTTGATGGAATTGGTGGCAGTTGTGGTGATCGAGTCTGTGGTATCGGTGAAGGAGATGGTTGGTCCGGGTGTACTACTGTTCCTGTCCGTGACCGGCAACTCAGTTGCGTCGTCGGAAGCGGTTGTCAAAGAATGGCGCAGTACGGCGACGTCATCGGATGGATCGGATAGCTGATGATGATGGTGGTGATGGTGATCGTTATGTTCTGTAGTCGAATCGGCACCTTCTACAGACCCCAGACCGATACTATCGACTGTGGACGTTGTTGCGTCTGGCCAATGCTGTGCTCCCTCGGAAGAGTCCAGCCGATCCGTAGGAGGAGGGAATGTAGGATTAAGGATGGTGGTGGTGGTGGAGGGCTCGGGGATGGGGGTTGGAGTCGTGGCGAATTCGGTAGTATGTAGCGGAATGAATGTGGTAGAAGCGCTCTCAATTAGTAAGGCATCAGTCTTGGAAGCAGTGACTATAAACACGCGCTCAGCATGCTCTGCAGCGCTGCCCGTAGTCACAACAACACTAGGAAGCGTAGTAGAAGCGATGGTAGTAGTAGTAGTAGTATCAGCTGCTGGAGTAGTAGTAGTAGTAGTAGTAGCAGTGGTTAGATCTGCTTCGTCCCATGCTTCAGTCGTGTAGCGTTCTGTCGTTGGTTTCGTTGTCGCCGTCGCCGTCGCCGTCACCGTCGATTCCACCGGCACTAGCGGGCTCTGTGTGGTGGACAAAGGAACATCAACATCAGCATCATCTTGATGTGGTACATCGTCCGACGAAAACGCATTCACTATCGTCGTCGTCGTCATGGTCGTCGGTATGACGGTGCCGACGTTACTAGGATCGCCTACTTTGCTCACTTCATCTGTCAGAATGCGATTTTCGATCTCGTTTTCATCGATCTCGTATCCAGCGCTCGTTCCAGCGGCTGATGGCGGGGACACGGTTGTTGACCATTGAATTTCGTTCGATTCATGATGCGACTGTCCCGCCGGTTCCGGTTCCGCCGGTGCACCGCCGGTCGTGACAGCCGGCTTGATCCCCTCCGCGATCGAAGTGCTTGTTGCGAACGTTGTTAGAACGGGTTTATTTACAAACGGGGGGTTGTTATCAGCGTAGGGCTCCAGAAGGCTAGTAGTATTTACAGACATATCGCCCACGCTTACGGGCGGTACATCGGAAAAGGTGGTCGTGACAGGCGTGGTGCCCAAAACTACCTCCAGTACCTTGTCGTTGCTGGACTTGCTAAGTAAGAGAGACGATATCGGTGACGGTGTCGATGGTGGCGGTGGAGGGGGAGGGGGTGGTGGTGTAGTCGTAGTAGTGGTGGTGGTTGTGGTGGTAGTGGTGGTTGTAGTGGTAGTGGTGGTGGTTGTTGAAGTGGTGCTCGTTGAGGAAGGCTCAGAAGTTGAGGAAGAAGAAGAAGAAGTAGAAGACGGTGCATCGGTGCTGGAGGACAAAAATTGTAAACTTTCGGTTGGCTGCGAAAGGATCTCGGAGAGGGCGCTGAATATCGACACGGTCACCGCAGGACCCGTGGCCGGCTGCTGTCCTGCCCGATGGTTCGGTGTATCGACATCGATGCGACTCTGCGTCAGGCCCGCCAGGATCGGCACCAGCTGAGGTTCGCTACCGATCGATCCTTGCTCCAGCCTTTGATTCTGCTGCCGTGACGGTACGGCACGTTGCACCTCACCCGGTTCTAGCTCATTCTCACTGTAGTCCTCAGGCTCGATCACTTCCCGATCGTCCTCGAGATCACGGTCACCGTCGCCGTGACCGTCGCCATCGAGACTGATTTCGTTAGCGTGTGCAGCGGTAGAGGAGAGGGAGGATAGACTTGCGAGGCGGCTTGGCGGTTTTGTGCTGGAGTTAGCGGGCTTTTGCGAATTATTGCCATCAGGTGTAACCTTTACCTGAAATTGAGGGGTTACGGTTTTAGAAGTGAGCATCAAAACACACAAGATTCTTACGGTACTGATAGGGATAGGATAGGATAGGGAGGCAAACATTGGGGTGATGGGAATGGCCGTTTAGGAAGCGTTTCGAACTCCAGTAGTAGCAGGGACTGTACACACATCATTGGTGGTGCTGCACTATTGTAGGTTGATTGTTGGTGACGACAGAGCAGAGTGAGAGTGTTGTGTGTGGCTGTACAAAACAAGGACAAAGGCTGTTCTCCCACCCAGGGTGTTTTTTTTTTTGGGGGGAATTCAGGAGAAAGCAGCTTAACAGGGATAAAAGCAGTTCGTTGATCGCGGAGTGGATGTAAATTTTTGTTTTGCCTATTGCCGAAAAGACTGACAGACTGACAACGGGTACAGATATGATTCGTTTGCTGGAATACGACAAACAAATTGGCGCAGAATAGCGCTGGCTAGCGATAGATAGTCAAACAGCAGGTGGTGACGTCACTAAGTCGTTATATTAATAGTTAGAGGCAACTGAAACCTTAACACTTAACATGGATAGCAACCAAACTGACAACCGACCTTAACCGATGTCGATGTTCTACAAACCTTTAGGTTTAGTCCACTTACTTCTCCAGCGGATTATACGTGAGCATCTTACCTGTTACAAACCGTTCCACAACAATCCACGAAATGCCATCCCAACAATCCGACTTCTACATACGAGTACCACCGCGTGTTAGCTTTTTAACCATCTAACTTACGGTTGCATTAATCTGAAACAAAGCTCTAGCGTTTAGGTTGTTAGTCACAAACATACAGCAACATGTAAAACGATGTAGAAGCGAACCATCACTTGTTGGGGATGCAATACAATACAAAACAATGGTTTTTATTCTACTTTGTCGACTTATAAAGGGAATAGTTGGCGGATGCCGATGAGACGTGATACAGAATGACGTGCTTAAGGTTGTACCAAAGGTTTCGCACAAAAATCTGGATGAATTTTAGGGGGTTAATCAGCTGGAAAAAAGAAGAATGGAAGTGAAGAACAGCGCACACGACGCAATGATCAGAGGAGAGGTGGTTGGTGATTTGTAGTTGTAGGTGATGGGTGGTGGAAGGGTAAAAATATGACAATGATTAAATCGATGCATTTATCAAACGGACCGTTTCATCCACGCAGGTATTAATCACGAATGTTGGTGTTGGGTGGGAAGTGCATGATTGCAGTGGTGATAAAAATGATTCTCAACCAGAACAAAAGTGTCCAGAAGTGACAAGTGCTCCGACACCAGCTCGAAGCGAATTAATTCTATCAACTATATCAACTTTCCACCATCAATCTCGAGTTAATCTCGGTCGGACCATTAATGGACTGAATGGTGCCGGTAGTGCAGTATCGTTAAATTAAATTGTCAAACATTACTCAGCGCCATTAACTGAAAGAATAAATTAACAAACTCCACCGGATGGGCACCGGACCCGGTCGCATCCGGACCTGGATCGCATGCCAGGATGCGATCCTTCAATTCCCACTTCCCAGCGCCACACTCGTGTGTTGAGTAAGTGAAAAGTGTTGTTCCGGTGCATAAATGTTTGACAATTTGAGTGACCATAATCGACGATGCATCAGGTTCATGAATTGGTCCATCATAAAGCTGCTTACGCTTATACCGTAGTGCCACCCAGGTCACAACATCATACTCAGCGTGGCCGCGTGGCTTACCCGAGTGCATATCGTGTCGCTAAAAGGTGTTGTAGTCGCACACACACACCATCCAATATCCCCCGGTTTAGTGGATAATGGCATCAATTTCGAAAATGTTCTCATTATCATCATCAAACCCCCACAAACCGCTCTCGCTGCTCGGTACGGCGATACCCCGGCCAAAGGCCGAGCTGCGCCTTTAAACCGTTCTCCCCTGAGTCGGAAAGTTCTGAGCGTACTTGCGCCGTGACCGCCGACCACGGTTGCACCTGCCACGGTTGTTCGAGGTCGATTTTCGCTCGAACCGCTGCCGACCGGTGGGACGCACGGTAAAGATTTGTGCAGCAGATTGCACGGAAATACCGACGAATTCCGCGTTCTGTTGTGTTCTATGCCCTGCTGCTGCTGCTGCTGCTGCGTCTGCTGCTCCGTACCGCTGCAGCTTCGTACTGCTGGGAATTGCAGAATTTCCACCGAAAATCTGTACAGCGAAACCTTCCAGTGGTGGCGTAGAACCCTCTCGGCGTCGTGTGGCCTCGGAGGAAGTGGTGTGCCAGGACGATGTGCCGCTCTCCGGTAGAGCTGGTGCTGATGCAGTGCTCATATTCCACGCCACAGCAGGATGCCAGTCCCCAGTGAAGGTGGTTGAAGCTGTTTCAGCAACTCCGCGTCCATCATCACGTGCCAAAGCTACCCATGTGCCAGACGCCTCTCGCGATGAACCGTGCGCCTTGACCGGAGTACCCCGTAGTGCACCCGGTGGAAGTGGAGCCGCAAATAACTCATCACTGTTTGATGACTCGTTCTTCGGTGCTGCTGCTGGCAGCGAAGCGCTCCAGTAGTACTTGCTGTTTACCTTCAGGATGTACAGACAGACAGACAGACACGAAACCGGTGGAAACCCGTCGAGTAAGCAAGTGCCATATGCACAATGGAATGAATACAAGGCAAACGGTGCACAGGCAGAGAATGATAGGAATGATCGGGAAAGAGAAAACGAACCTAGCAACCAAAGCAGGCTGCCGCCGCTGCTCTAATCCAGTGTGACAATACAGAGATTTACCCGGTTGCATGGGTCTGTGTGTGTGTTTTTTTGTGTGCAAGTGGACAAAGTTACGACGACCGGAGTGATTTGTTAGCAAACAGCATTTTAGTGACGGATCCCGATACGACTCACTAAATCCTTCGGTCGTTCCCTTTCCGTTGGTAACCATGATTGATCACCAAAAGATCGTCAAACGAACATGCTGCATACTGACGCGCTGCGCTTCTCCATTTCAACCGTTTGTGTGCATTTTGCTTGAGGTGTTATAGTGCGTATGCAAGCTCCACCGGGAGCACCAGGAACACCAACAGGCGACAAGGGGGTTAGAACAAGTTGACGGACTAAAGAGATTCGTTAATATCGGATCTCACTACTGAGCTGAGACCCACCGTTGTTTGACTATCATCCACCTTTCCTCTCTGCAGATAAGGTGTACGCGTAATTGTGAGTGTGTGTGTGTGTGTGTGTGTGTGTGTTTGTGTGCGTGTGTCAATGTATTTCCTCAAATTCTGCATCATGCAATAGAACTGGGAATTGGGGAAGTGGCTGGTTCGGGCTAGAGGGGGTGGGGGACGGGAGACGAACGGAGCTCCATGACGAGTATACCGGCACAGCGATTGTCAGGTGTTGGACTGTAAATGGGATCGGAATACGGAAGGCTCCGCCGTATGTAGTAGGCCGTGACTTACCGTTGGTTGCGTAGTGAAGGTCGGTATCGTTGGTGTGTAGACGGCCGATTTCTTGTTGCTACGATTCGAAGCGAACGTCAGAGGCCGTTTGAGCTTTAAATACATAAAGAACACATTCAAAATACCGTCCTACTCTAGCCCTTGGAGCAATCGACGAAGCAATTCCACGAAGGGATGATCAAAGCGCAAACCGGGAACCGAGAACCGGGGCGAGACCTGTACTTACCGCATTATTTGGGGACGATTTGCTGCGTACCGGTACTGAGGTCGTTCTTACGGCTCCACTCGTGCGACCCGTTGGCAATGGTTTCCGGGGAGTCGGCACCGTCGGTGTCGTCGGTACAACCGGGCGGAACGCGGGCTGCGACTTGATGGGAAGCGCCCTCTCGGAACCGTTCGATTGCTTTTCGACCGCAACCGGTTCGGTAAGTTTTCGTTTCGTTTGCAGTTGCGGATCGGGATAGAGTAGCGATACTTTCCTGGGACCCTCGTCCCGATTCGGGCTCTCCGTTCCCCGGCGAGGAAAAGAGAATGTGTCTGGCGATTTGGTTCGGGCAATCGCCGCCTGGATCGGTGGTCGATTCGGTCCTTGCTGCAACCTTGAAGAAGCTGATGTACGCCTGGCAGCATTCCCCTGCGGCAATGGTCGCTCTTTCGGTCCCTCCTCTCCGATCGTGACCGTCGGTGTAACCGGCGATGGTTTTCGTTGCGTCAAAGTCGAGCTATTCCGTGGGGCCGGAGAGAATGGTTTTCGGGTCGTTGTGGTCGGTGCGGTCGTTGTCGAGGTCAAATAGCTGAGCGTATTCTGTCGCCGTGTGTACGTTCGAATTGGGCGAGGTGTAATCAGTTTCACGGTCGTCGTCGGTCCAGCGGTCGTTGTACTCAGTACTTGCACACGTCCTCGAGCTCCCGGTAGGTTCCTTCTTGCACTTCCTTCTTTCGTACGCTCTGCTGACAGCCCGCCGGTGCTTTCCTGTTCCTGCTCTTGCTTCTCTTTGGATGATCGTAAACCCTTCTGCGGTGGTTCCGACTCGAGCACCTCACCCGACACTTTGACGAAACTCTTGATCTGCTCCTCGGACTTTTGCGTAATCTCCGTCACTCGTGCCCGCGTCCTGGTGTGTTGGCGCGCCGAAGAAACACGCTCACTGGAAATTTCTTGTTCGCTGCCGCTTTCCCGGGAGGATTGTAAGCTTTGCAGGAACGCTTCCGTGGAGGTGGATTTGTCCTTCAGTATCCGAGAGCTACGGTACGACGACTGTTCCGAAGACTTGCTTGGCGAGGAGTGTAGTGCTTGCTGCGTGTACCGAGCGCTCTTTACGCTATCCTTTACCTCTTGGCGATACTCGACCACCGTCGTTGGCTTCACCGTCGCTGGTTCCGTCGTACTCGTCGTAGTTCTAAAGCTTCGCCTTCCACCAAGCTCTCCACTAGACTCCTTGCTGCTGCTGGTGTTGCGTTCAAACGAGGAACGGCGGAGTCCCGGTTTCTCCTTAACACCGTCTAGCTTCTTAACGTAAACGGTTTTCAGCGTTTCATCGTTTAATTTCCCTTTCAGCAGCTTCTTGAACGGTTCGGGATAGTTCTCCTCCGACGACGATGAACCCTCATCGGTGCGGTCTTTCGCGACCAACTTGATTGTCGCCCTAACAACGCCCCGCGATCGACCAACCTCGGCAGAGGCACGTGCCGGGCCCGTGCTGGAATCAGCATCACCATCACCGACTACTTCGTTCGATAGTTTTGTCGCCAGTTCCGTCCTCGTCGTCGTCGTCGTCGTCGTCGTCGTTAATCGATTGTTTCTTCTAGTCGCACGGCTCGGCACATTAGCGTTGGTCACTGGTTCTTCCTGCCAGTTCCGTTGTTTGCCACGTCGTCGGCTTAATGGAGCATCGGTCGTACCCTCTTTGGGCGTGCTTTGAGACTCCTTTTCCGGGAGCACTCGCCGCGTGAAGGTATTCTGCAGTACAACTTCCGATCTTAACGAGGACGAACTTTGCTGCCTCGAGCGAACAGACGTAAGCTGTTGCTGCTGCTGTTGGTCTGGTTCCTCTTCCGAACTGTCAAAGCTTCTACGGGATGCGTTCGGTCGTCGTTTCGGCTGAGGTACCTCACGCGATGAGTCTCTTCTCGGTGTGGCGGCAGATGTTTCAGGCGCACCCGGCGTTGGTGGCCGTGCCGTGCGACGGCGTACGAATCCTACATTTTGGATCGTGCGCGGTGCCGCAATTGATGCCGCTTCGGGTAATTCTGATGAACTCGTCGTCTCATCGCTGAGCTGTGACTGCGACGAAAAGCGAACTCTTCCTCGCTGAGCCTAGAGGTTTGGGGAAGACATGAAGAATGAAGACAGTGAGCATTAGTTCAATCACTTATCAAAACCACACACACACACACACTCTGGAGTCAACAAATAAACACTTTTCAGTGAAGCGCATTGTTATGTATAGGCTCATCGCGTTTTCTCTTCATACACTGTGCGGAGTTACCACAACCGCCGCCTGTCATGGATGCACTACGTTTTGTGTGCAACTGGATTGGAATTCGATTTTTTTTTACTAAACCACCATTTTTGCAACCGCCTGTAACCGCGTCATCGTAAAAAATATGGCCTCGTACTGGGGCACCGAACGATGCAAACGAACCTTGGGTACACCCGCTCGGTTTGGATTGGGCATTGTGCCTGGTGCATGCACTCTCTCGCCAAAGCATTTATCTTGCCTGGCGCATTCTTCTGTCGGTCGGGCATGCCAGCGAACCGTGCCAGGCAGTGAACAAGCGAGCGACCAAGCGCGTGCCCGGTAAAGTCGTTAGTCACGTGTCGCATTCGACGGGCGTCGTAAGTCTTACCACTTTCTCCCGTGGTACACCTGGCACTCACCGGATTAGCACACCGGAGCACACAAAATCCACGCTAGTGATGGCGGCGACGGCGGAACAAATCGTTCAAAGCTATCTCTGTTTGCCCATTCATACCGAAACAGTTCGGTGGTGGAGGGAGCACGGGGATGCCGAGTATAAGAATATATCCCTATGCCGGATGGAAGAGAAGTTATGCATAACAAATGCCGCAAATCGAACCCTAATCTTGCTGGCAGTGCATTGGCGTAAACATACGCAATGATCATTCAGATGGAAAAGTGAGCACCGAGTGCAGTGTGCCGAGTGTTGACATTTGAATTATCTTTCCCTTTTTGCGATGCGGAATAGACCTATTAGCGATAATACCAACTGGAAATTGGTATTTTGAGGCGAGCAAGATATTTTTGGGGTCATGCATTAGCACTTCCATATTATGCAAGCAATGTGCTTTCGATGGATTAAAGTCCCCAAATCCAAGGCACTCTAGGCCTCCTCAAAAGTAGTCTAAATCGTGACGGACCAATCATCTACAAATACACACAGCAACCTTAACGACCAGAAAATACCTTTAATGCGTGACTAACTATTGCTCGCTCGCGTAGAGACGTAGATGGCCCTTCGAAAATAAAAAAATAAAAACGAAGCCCCAAAATGTCATAATAAAAAGATGATCAGAAACCATTCACACGTGGAACTAACGAAAAGCAGGGTTGCGTAATACGAGGCGCAAAAGTGAAGCGATCATTTTGCTCGACTGCACTGACAATCTGACGTCATCTGCGTCTGTAATTTCATACCAAAAAGCACATCCGAAGATTGCATTGTACATGTGAAGATATTCCTCCAGCTGTGTGTGTGTCCACCATGTGTGTTGTTATGACCACTTGTGGTTCGCCTCCGGTTTCGATGGTTTAATTTCAATTTCACTGCCAGTGCCCAGTGCCACCATCTCGAACATCGGCATCAATGGTACTCGAACCTCGGTGCTCGTGGTTCCCTTCAAAGCGTATAGGCTTCAGCCAATGATCAGCCAGGCCATGCCAGCCTATGGCCACACACACACACACACAGACAATCCGCTCCAGCTCATCTTTCTCAAGTGGAAGGAAAAGTGAACGTGTGTTTTAACGCCGCACCAATGGTAAAAGCGGCTCCTCCGTTCGTTCGGTATTATATGTTGACGGTGGTCATGGTGTTGGTCAATGGGATGAAAATGCTAATTCGAAAGCATAGCGCCCTTGGGCTTCCACCGCTTGGCCAGTAGCAGCACTTCGCCCTATCCAGGAAGGTGTCCGATGTTTCGACTGCACATTGTCGGAGCACTGGTACTGTCTGCATGTACACGCATATTGGTATACGGTATACTTGGTCTGTTACTTGGTCTTGAGGCTCGTTTGCTTCGGTCACACACAAAACACGGCCTCGGCCTCAGAGAGCTTACAAGCCGAGCCACCTTCCTTGATCCTGCTTAGGCGCTGGGGAAGGACGTTGTTTTGGGTAAAAACAATCATACTTTCCGCCCTCATTAGTGGTTTTGTTCCTAGTAGCCCAATGAGAGCCTGGATGACCCTCTCGAGATAGCAGGCAAGATGGGATTTTGCAAAACGACCAAAACGACCTTAAGACCGTTTTAGACGGCCAAGCGGAAGGGGAATGGAGTGTAGTGGAGGTTAGTCCTGTGTTGTCCTGTCAGGTGCTGGTTAACAACACGACCACGCCGCTCTCCAGCCGTTCGCTAGGCGGCCATTATTGAAAATTTACAACGTCTGCAATCAAGTGGCGCATCGCATCAACCGACCTACCCCGGTTTTGTAGAGGACGCTGCGTATGTGTGTGCCGTGCGCCATGGAACACACTGCGACGTTTGGCCATCTGTGGAGGAATGGAATATGAAGCCACAGACCGTTCTAGCCATTATTTGCAACGAGTGCACCACCGGTGGGGGGAACACGCTCGGGCCGGCTCGGCTTTTGCGTCCCACAATGATTTGTGGCATATGTTTTGAGGTTTCCGTCAGGCAATCACGCCACGCACTGCCGGGCCCCATTCCACATTCGGTTCGGTTCCGGTTCCGGTGCTCTCTGTGGTTACACGCTTCAAAGGCCACCACCCAGCCCAGCCCACTGCAGACAACACGTGTAAAGGTCTTGAAGATTGGTACAAAGTTGGGAGAAAATTTCAAAGGGAATATTTCGAAAACGCAGCAGATTCTTATAGCACGGTAATTGAATTTTAGGACGTCATTTGTTCACGGAACTCGGCATTGACCACCTGTCTTGTAGAAACATTCGGAATCTGCCACTGTGTTAACTTCTTTCGAAGACCGTCCAATAAGATCTTTTAAGAAAAAGGCTAAGATGTTTATTTTTTAAATTATGATTATTAATTTTCATAATTTTGTATGAATGTTTATCCTCTGGAAAGTATTTTAACATATTTTTGGATCATTCGAAGCAAAACTGTCAAACATATGGAGTTTTTAAATAGAAGCGGTTTGAAGCTGTTTTTTCCAAAACTGCTTTGAATGTTCTTATAAAATTTCTTAATCTTAAATCTTAAGCTTAATCTTAAATCTTAATGAGTACCCTACTCCCCAGGAATCCCCGTTTATGTTGCATAACCTTTTCTCATACACTATTTAAAGCTTAGTTTCTAGAGAAATCATAAAAATCATCACTTTTCCAAATTCTAAAAGGCACAAATCTACAACAAGCAGGCAGAGAGCTTCAAATATAAATTTATCATCTAACAAAAGTGTATCGATTTGTACACATTGGATAATCCATCAGAAAGCTACGACGAATATCGAATAAAGAAAATTTTTGCAGACCATTAGGAGAACAAACCTTCAAAAATGAGCCTTTTTCCTTATGAGCACCCCTTAATGCTACTCTCACACAGGTGCTGAACGCATCGTGCACAATACATAATACTTAACCTGAATTCACTTAATACGATAACGGTTGTTCTAGCTAACCGTTAGCAACAGTTTAGCACAGAATCGAGAACAGATGTAAAAGACCATTAATAATGTTCTTCACTAACGAGTGTACCGTGGCCCTAAAGAACTTTCTTTGATTCTTATATGCCTCGGGAGTGTGAAATCTTGCCACAAAATCAATTCCAGTTTGCCAATCCGATCTCATCTCATATCCCACCTGCTCCGCATTGAAGCAATAAGCCATTGCCCGATCATACGGATCGTCATAACGCTACAATTATCGACACATTTGGATCAATCTATGCAATATGCTGTGCTCCGTCAGTATCCCAGCCCAGCACCTCAACTATACCACCGTTTGAGGGCTCGAAGATCGAGGGAACGAGCGAAGCAGATTTATCTCGTTGCAAGAGTCTTTTCGTCTAGATGCTGTTCGAGACGAGTATGGTGTACGGGGCGCCCCAAACCATTAATTCTCGATTTCTACGCCCTCTCCGTCACACTACCCGGGCCAGTCCGTTAGCGGTGCAGGTCCGCCCGCTAGAAAGTGCTACCAGCTCGTTAGCTCGTTTGCTGCGCTTTCTTGGAACCGGCATTTTGCTTTCCTTTGCATCTATCTGTCTGTCGAGCAACAACCAGGGTGGGGTTGGGGGGGGCGACCGTTTCGAAAGATCGGCCTTTACCGAGCCGCTAATCATATGCTTCTATCACAAAACCCCTTAATGGTGGGTAATTTAACTATGGCGGTTCTTCATCTAAGGTGGTGTGGTCTGTGGAAATGCAACGCTCCTTCGGTCGATGCTTTTTGGACGAAAACACGTCTCCGAAACGTCATTGATGAGGTAAGAGATCTATATAACCGATTCACATTTGTAACCGATGGTTCTTGTACCAATTTCTGTCATAGTACTAAACGTGAATGTACTAAAAACACTTCCCTTGTGTGCCCTGTTGCTCAGTATCCTCCACGGTAGAATCCTTCGCGGAATGAGCAAACAAAACCAGGACCCGGGACTGCCGTACCATCCTAATGGCTAATTAGACACTCTTTTTTATCTCCTTCCACCAACTGTTGTAGCAAATGTTGTATTTCATGTCAACACAAACAGCCGAACGCACCATCCTCGCTCACAGGACAGTAGTCGCCGGCACTGTCACAGTTTAACAAGTGTAACACACATACAATCGGCCAAAAACCCTCATCATCATCATCATCATCATCGCGGGAGGTCCGGGACAAAATACAATTACAAGGACGCCAAGCACGTCGCCGGCCGCGAGCTGCTAATTATACGCGTGACGTGAAGGTCGTCGTTCTGTCAGCGCAAACACCGCCTACTGATGTTCGCTTTCGGCCGTCTCCGGTGTCCAGCCGGTAACGCTTTCGTACCGTTTGATGTGCCAAGCATGGAAATGGTGTGGACCAAAGCAGATCACAGCAGCAGCAGCGGCCGAGGCTATGACGAAAGTGGCCACACTTTACGGTTCCCGTTACGCCCGGTGGTATAACAGCAACCGGACTTACCGTGGTCAATGAAATTAGGTGGTGGTGGTGGTCCACTTCACAGTAGGCGAGAGGTCGGGTACTAGTCCGGAAGGTAAAAGTTTTCCCCGAAAGGTGTTTAAACTCCGCTACCACACCGAGAAGAGGGAGAGGCTTACGATTACGAGGAGCGCAACGAAAACACAAAAATTCGCTCAACTCCAAACTTCCAGCATCCTCCAGCCAGCCAGCACGCGAGCGCCAACGCCTCGCTCCGGACAACGCACCTTGTTTTCCGCTGGAACAGTTTTTCCTACGTAATTTGTAAGTTTTCATCAGCGCGATCGGTGGCAAGAGACGTGCCAGCGGGACCGTTTACGTAAGGGCGAATCGGGGAAATCGACAGCTCGCGTGGCCCGCAGATAAGTGAGAAATTTGGAGGTTTTTCGTTTGCCGCCCAAAAACCCCGAACCCGTCGTACTCTCATCTAAGGTTTTCGTTGCAAATCGTTGCTGGTATTGCGGCAGCAGGGCGGAAGTGCCAGCGCGTGGCTGGCGAAACAGGTTACCCCAACGAGGGCCCAGCCGCAGCTTCGTAAAAGTCGATTAGTCAGCGGCCGGTGGAGTTACTCCATTCGCGTCGTGTTTTGTTTTGGATTTCAAACAAGAAAGCTCCCACCTCCCAATATCGCGTGCCCCAAAAACTGGCGGCCCCACGCTGGTAACAATCACCACTGGCCAACAACCGGACTGCTGCTTCCGAAATGAAGATAATCAGACGGGCGAATTGTTTGGACAGTAGCCCTACAGTATCGCCGACGACGACGACGACGACGGCGGCGGAGATCAACCGTACGCCCAGTGTTGTCGTCCACTTTCGGCGAAAACATTTTGGAGAGTGTGTCGTGCGTGTGAACAACACAACACAAGCGCGGACAACAATGGGGTGGGTCCTCAGCCCGGAACACATCGGAGGAAACCTTTTTTTGTACCGTTGTACTGGCGAAAGATGAGTTCACCATTCACGACGCGGGAAGAAGACGACTTCCAGGTGATAGCGAGGCGCCATTAGTGGGGCCTAGTCACCACAGTCACCACATTCGGACGAATGCGCTAAGCGCTCGCCGGAATATATGAATAAGTTATTGTTTTTGAGATAGAAAGTTTAGAAGGGAAAAGCAAGCAGCAAGTGCAAGGGGTGGTACCAAAAGCAAGACAATCACGTCACTAACAACTGGAGGGATTAATTTGTTTTCAAAAGGCGTTGTCCAATGACAACGTGGGGCTTGGATAACGATCGAAGCGATGGTTACTTATCGCGGGTTAATGGAGCGGTAGAAACGGTTGTCATCGCAATTGTTTTGGTATTAAAAATTGATTACGAATGTGCTCTAAACTAATTGTTGGTTACGACATTCGCTTCAGAGGGATCATTCATTGGATTTAAAAAAAAGCGTTAAACAAACGACAATTAAATGCTCTTTGCTTCAAGTTAAACCTTGACCTTACTTGACTTTGCTTGATAGCCCTATCGATGTCATCAATCTTCCTTCTAACATTGTAGTTTTTAAACTACTTCACGATCATCGACCACAGAACAAATGAGATTTGTGGAGCTTTTTTAAGAGTCACAACGTTAAACACATTTGCGTTTAATCTAGATATATACCGGCACACTAATTACTGATACTATTTGTTGATATTTCCTATTTTCATACTATTACTTTAATAACATTCCGTCAATGTTGATGCTAATACTGCTTTATTAGCTAACGTTAATCACTCCCGACTGCTGCTACAATAAGATAATTCGCCTCGCTTTGTAGAGTACCAACTTAATTTGGACTTTTTGGATGATTTCTATTCCTATACAGGAACATCTTATTCCTGGTTGTGTATGGTTTGCTGCATATTTCCATATATATATTTTCCATTTTTGTTGACAATCATTCCAAAAATTCCAGGACAAAGCTTATGAATATTTTAAGTCGACTGAGCGTAGTCAGGATTAATCGTTTCTCAAAACCGTATTTTAAAACGATGTAAATTATTGCAATAAAAGTGTATTATTAATCATCTTTTACATTGTACTGCACTAAAACTTGAATTTTTTTATAAAGGGAGCTCAAAATTCCCTCCTGAACACCTATAATCATACAACAAATTATCTCACAAACTCCAGAAGCCTCCTGTAGGCTAGGCAGATAAAAACATCGAAACGAGTTATTTCACAAAAATGAAACATTCGTGATTAAATGAATCTTTTGACGTTTCCAGCACAGCAAACTGACCGCTGGAGCCACGCAAGTAGAGTAAATAGAGTTGAACTTGTGCATGTGCCAACCCTTACTGCACTGCACCAACGAGATGAAAATGAAAGTGGTAATACGTACGCTACGTACGCGTACCGTACGAAACCAGTGCAAAACGGATCGTGTGGATCGGAACTGGTTCCCTTCGTAACGCAACAGCGGCAAACCCCTACTGGCTGCAATTGCCATGTGCCATGAGGCTATGCAGAACATGGCCTCGGCGCTCGCTCGCTCGCGGTCAGAAAAGTGAACGTCATCCCCCTGAAAGCCCTGTACCGCGTCTGATCGCAACCAAATGAAACAAAAAATCGCTCATCACCGAAATCAAATAAAACGAATTTCTGCCGCGCTCCTGGTGCTACCGGGCTGCGTAAGGGCGTTATATGGTTGGACACAACACTTTCCTTTCATTTCCCCGTCTCTCTCGTGCTCTCTCGGTTGTGTCATACGCAATGTTACCAAGCAAACAAACCGGCACCATCGGTGACAGCAGCAGCAGAAACCCAAAAAAAAAGACGAAGGGAACAGCCCCAACATTCTGACGGGAGAGAGAAATTCCCTCGGAGAATCATAGTTGCGGTAACATGCGATGCTGAACTCTGGCGGAACACTATTGCGGCCACTGCGGCTACGCAAGTTTGTTAAGCCGGATCATGTTTATTATTACTGACATTTCCGCTAGGATCAGGATGCCCTGGTCCCCTGCGTCACCTAGATGCGTCGTCTGCTCCCCCAACTGCAGCTGCAGCCAGTGGCATGCGTAGGCAAACATTTGCGAGAACGTCGGGATACAAAAAGAGGTTGTTTGTTTTGACATTACAGGTCTTGTAATTTTATTCAATTTGGAATAACAAGTGTAACGTCAGGTTGTAATCAAATTACGGTTTTCAATACGAAGGCACAGGTTCCTCCGATAACGACGCAAGTTACTCCTATACATCATGAAACAACTAAATAATGTTAAAACAAGTAAACATGATTGTACTCCTCGGCATCTAAATCCTACACCAAGTAGCTCGGTGTTCTGTCCTATGTCATTGCCCCGGATGCAATGCAAGGCTCCACGCTTCGCCCTGTCTGTGTCAGTATTACGTTCACCACTGTACGCTGCAAACCAACGTAGTAACCGGTACGCCTGCTCCGGTTTTCCCACAATGGTTGTTGCAGCTTAACCCAGCCTGCAGCAACCTTGTCCGGGCCGATGCATTTCCTCTTTGGTTTGTTCCATTTTTGTTCCCTCAGATTTCGAGGAAAGCAACACACACACACACAAAGAGTATCTCACCGGCCAGCAAACAACAAGGACCTTTCGGAACACGGCCCAAACCAGATAAAACTCTTTGCTTTTCGCTCTCATTCGCACCCCGGACCTTGATCGCAGTGTGATCCAACGGTTTCCAAGTATCGTTTGGTCCGCTCTCGCGCCTGGCGCCTGTCAGTACTTCACACGACGCAGCAAACAGCCTACAACGCCCTGTCCTGCCCTGCCCTGGCCTGCCCTGTCCACACCCTTACCCTCGACGTGGTAACTGTGACGTACGAACCATTTAGTGATCCATTCAACATCAAACCAGTTTATCAGCTTGGCGGCAAGCGCCTGTTACGTAATCCCGGGGGGAAAGGAGGGGCTTGAAGCGTCCGGTGGCGTAGAGGTAGAGGGTTTTGCAATGAAAAATGAACGTGAAAAAAAAACGAACAGCTGGAAAATAAAAATACTCCTAACAACTACCAGCTGCGCCGATGGTCAACAAGCCGATGATGATGGACGGAGTGGCAGACCAAGAAGTTGAACCACGCCGTACACTCCGCTTCCTTCTACAACACATGACCAGGCCGAACCCAGGGAAAGAGATACAGCAAAAGCCCAGCACGCACGCACACATACACTCGTAAGCTCGCTCTGGCCAGCGTGCTCCAGTTTTATTTAGTTTTATTTCCGTCCATTAATTTTCGCACTTTTTTTCAAACGAACCACGGCTGGACCCGTGGACGGAACGTGAACGTAACGTATCCCGCATACGTACTGAGGCGGCTGGTGCTGACTGTGGCCAAGAGTGGCCCAGATCGCCAGCGCTCGCTAATACGCTCCAAAGTGAGGGTGCCACCCTGCTGCCTCCCTAATTGGTGGCCAGGCTAAAGATAAATAATAAAACAGAGCTGTAGGCACCATTTTGGAGGCTAATACGGTGGCACAATCGGGCGGTGCCCGGGGTTTACGTTACCGCGATTGTGCATTTCTTTCTGGGCTTTGCTTCCGCGGACATCTTCTTCGCGTGGCCGGTTCGCGCTCCGAAAAGCGGATTAGCTCAAATTATAAATTAGTAAATAAATCCTCATTACATATACACACACATACACGCGCGCGCGAACGCGCGACTCGCGTACAGTTGTTACGAACCAACCGTTCCCGAGTTCCGGCGAAGCATGAAAAATCACTGCAGCAGTACGGGATTCTGGATTGCGACACGGACGATGCGGTATTTCCGCGGACTCGAAAAACCGAAACCGCATGTAAGCCACGCTCTTCCTGGAACCGCCAGATTACCGACCACAACGGAGGCGAGGCGAAGGGCGATACTGCGAACCGGCGTGTGGCACACTTTGGGGCCACGGTGCACCGTCAGTGACTGCGCTGGCAGACGTTGGACATTAATCTTTGAAATCTTCTGCCACCGCAACCGACCGATCGTGGCTGGTGGATACGTTGGAGTCACATTTGCAGCACTCTTCACTGCAGCAGCAGCAGCAACATCATCATCACCCCCAGGGGCCCGGGACTAAGACGATGCACGTCGAACGCAACTCTTGAAGGTGAGCTCGGTCGGTGATGGTGTTCGCATATCCCTACGGCGATCATACGGCCCACATTAGCTATCAAATGCCAAATGATAGCTAATGGCGCTATCGACATTTTGCATCCACGCAGAACCCATGGATACCATGGAGGGGGCTTTGCTTACCGGCAAAGGATTGCTGCGATCAGACGTCGCAAAAATGTTAACGGATAAGCCTTTTTTAACGATTCTCGTGCGCCGACCTTTCGGCTGCGCAAAAGGCCGAAAGTCTGACGGAAACCCACCGGAGACCGATCCTATAAAATAGATCTAACTTGGCAACTGGAAATCCTGTTCACTTTTTGGATCTCCCGAGTTCGATAGAAGAAAAAAAATGGCCAGGAATCCACGTAGTGATATTTGCAAAAAGTCCAAGGGAATTCCAATGTCGAAGAGTGCCAAATTCGGCATCCAGTTCCATGACTTCCTCTTATCCGACTTTTAAATGTCATCACCATCCATCGAGCTCGTGCCTGTGTCGAGCGTGTCAATACAGCGATAGACTTCTGTTTTGTGACTGACCACCACCCGGTGATACACTTTAAAGTTTTGCGGCACCAACTGTAGCAAAACGTAGTAGGCTAACCGTATGGAATCCTGTGACCTTGGCATTCTGAGCAACTGGTTGACCATCGTACGCCGATCAGAACCACAAATCCTGTGGACCATCGCAAGATGAACAGGTTTCTGAGCCTCTCTCGGCTCGGTGTGCTCCGGAAGAAGTGCCAGTGAGCAACAACGTTCGCGATTGAACCACCAGTTACCATCCGACATGTACCCCTTCACTCGGTATCTCGCGGTAGGTCCGATACTAATCTCGAGTACACCTCTGAATGCTAATGAGGAAGCCGACTGTGTATATATCGAGAATGCCACTTATAAGCGGCCATCGGTGTCGGCTGCTACTAAGTAGCGTATGCACTTGCAGCTTCGCCATCACCACTGGGAGGAGGGTTTCACAATTTGATGTCTCCATAATTTATGTAATTCGCTCAACACGCGTCAGCCAAAGTGGGGGTCCGTAATCACGATGCACAATAAGCCACTTCAAGTGGAACGTAAGCGATCGGTCGGTCGCTCGTCTCGTCTCGTCTCGGGACACCTTCCGTGCTGCCGGAGCACTCCTCGAGTGCTCTCGTATCTCGGTTCGGTTCGGTCTACACGGAGCCCTCAGATCCTGACAGATTCGTATCGAAGAATCCGGGACCATTCAAAGCCCGAACCATCCCCCCGAAAGCTGCTTACGGCACACGGTCTCGAGTGCCACTCGAACCGGTACTTGGGGCCGGTAGCTGAAGTGGCAGAACGATGGCTATCAACCCTCTTTCCCTTCCTCTCGCTTTTCCCTTCCCTCCGCAGGTCACAGCCCCCGGAGCGTGATGCCTTGATTAATCGTCTGACAAGGGGGTAAGAGAGACCACCGACTGAATCCGAACCTTTGCATCGCTGCGAAGGGATGCTGATTAACCTTCTCCGGGCGGGTATCGCCACGCTGCAGTCCTTTCACTTTCGAAGGCAGTCGCCCCGTGGCCCGGGTTGCGTTGAAGAAGTTTCGCTACGTCAGCACTGCTCGCGATACAGCAGACCTAGTGTGTTGTGCGCATGTTGCAACACTTCCGGAACTGTTGCTGAAATGTCAAGGACTAGTCGATAGTGTGCTAAAGATATGGCCACACCGAAACGCGATCATTTTGAGTCATTTAGTGGGATGCAAAAAAAATCACGGTGATAATGACTAATAATAACCAATTTTTAGGGTAGACCTGAAGCACCCTGAAGCACCCTTTGGCCAGCGCGTCCAATCAATGGGACGTTACGAATCGAGGGTTATTGTCTATCGATACACCTCGACGGATACACCTTGCTGCACACCGGACTCGCGATCAAGCAGGCGTTGACGACGACGACGACGACGACGACGACGCCATTCGTTACTCAACCGAAGCCCAATCCAAACCCAACGGAGACACAATCGTTGCAAAACGACAATAGCCATGCTTGCTAGCTCAAGCAGCCGGAGAGAAAGTGCCAAAAAACACAGACGCTCGAATTCGAATGGCATCAGTACCGGGCCACAATGGCCGCCATCGCCACACACCTGTACTCACACGCTAAAGATGTTAATCAACTAGTAGTGGCACTTGTGATGGGGATGGGGAACTATTTTTCACCAATTGCCATTCAGTGATCCAGTCCAGACACACTCCATTAGTCAAGTTTGGTGTGGTGTTGCAGTTATAAAAGTTGCGTTTTGTTTATATTGTTCCGCATCAAAAAAGGGAGTAGATTGCATTCCGTTTAATGAAGGGACATGAATAGGAATCGAGGGCGGACGCGGCTGCTTCTCGGCGATGTCCTCGATGTGGGAGAACCGAGCGTTCGATACAGTTGCCGCCCCGTGTGTGTGTGTGTGTGTGTGTGTGTGTCAAAAATGGAACCGACAGCCCATTTAAACGGGTTATGAAACTGTCAGTCTGTGTGCAGCCCGAATGCGATCAGCTCTCGCTTTTTCCCATTGAATTCCCTCCTCCATTTTAACTCGTTGCCGCTTTATGCTGCCGTTGCGTTTGCCGGTACTTGGTGGTCGCGTAAGGTAAGGTGCTGCTGTGGCAATGAGTGGCCACTGGATCGGATTCAATAAATTTCTATTAGCTCACCTTTTTCACGGTTCAATTCCGGTCCGTTGTCACGCCCGATCGGTGAGCCCGGACCAGTCCAGTGGACAGCCTGGTGTCGAGTCAAAAATTCAATTCATAAAACGTTTCTATGTTGCTGCCATCGAGAGCATATCAACTCGAGCCCGTGGCTCTGGTCGGTGCACTTGGGAGTGGAGCACTGGTCGCTCGCTTGGCCCGGGGCTTGGGGCGAGTTCAGAATATCAATAAAACAAAAATCGGCCGTTAATTTGCCGGAGCAGGTAGTGAGGCCCGGCATCAAAAATCAACAATTTTTCAATGCGTTCCATTCAGCATTTCATTTCATCATAACTTAGTCAATGGAGCACGCATCAATTAAGTCTATCTCCACGATTGCTTTTTGATAACCACGTTTATGCTGGCTGTTAACAGTGTGAAAATGGTTTAATTGTTCTTTTTATTTGTCAAAAACCCTATCATTCTCCTTTTTCTTTTCCCTTTTTAAATTTGTTTTAAAAATCTATACCAATAAGATTTTAGTGACTGTTTCTCAATAATATCTTTACTTGATATTTGCTGAAGCCGCAGAACTACCAGTTGATCATAACCTATTAGTTGTCACATGTTATCTGAACAAATATATTGTGCGCCATCAGGACAAAATATTTTTTTAAGCAACAAAATATTTTTTTAACGTTCTACCAAATCGAACCATTCAGAGGTGTGATTGGCTGAGATCGAACAGAGTGCAGATGAGCAGTGCAGTTAATATTTAAGCATGAGATTTAAGATAAAGAACAATAAGCAGAGCTATAGCCTGAGATTTTGTTTAACTTGATTTGCACAAGGGATAATAATTTTTTTTTCGAGTGAACTAATGCTACGGATGAAACAGATGTATTAAAGTACTCTCAATGCAAATATGATTAAATGTGGTAGTTATTGCTGATTAAAGCATACTAATCCTCTTAAAATTAGCTCTTTTCATGTTCAAATAATCAAAATAATTCCTGAACAGATATTTTCAAATAACAATATTTTATGTTTTGTAACTAGCACTCGCATTTTAAGATTGAAAAAAACATTTGCTGTAATGTTTCCGTTTTTAAGAATATTCTTTATTTTTTTAATCGACTTCTTGCGATTTTCAAAAAATCGGGCAACTGATATTGATATTTAAATCGAAATTTTAAATGCTCAACTACCTAATTAACACATGAATCATCGCCTTCTTCATCAATTGCCTCATCATTAATCTATTAGCCAATTATAAAACGATAATCCTTCCTGCCCTGTTCTTAAATCTAAATTTGTGGTCACTTTTAATCTGCATTCAACTTTAACTACTCTCAAAATTATGTTAATAATTTTCTAACACAGTTTATCCCGAGAATATCGAAAATTTCAATAAATTATATAAAAAATTCAAACTGTAGTATCATAATCTAATATTCTATCAACTATTACCAAATTTTTAATAATTCAATATTGATGTTGAGAGCAACAACAAACTCAGTTTCCCGAAAAGATAATCACAGTTCTTCGAATCTAAGAAACTGAAGAAATCTAAAAAAAAGAACGAAACAGCATGCGGTCATGTAAAACGCAAATTCTACTTCTTACTTATCATCAGATCTCGTATCTACAACCATCTTAAAGACTCGCGCAACATGAATGGTGACAAGATTGTTGTATAATTAGGAGCAAACATCAATTAGCCCGGATTCAATTAATTCCTCGAATTATCCCCCTCACCACTGCGCCGGGCCTTCCGCAAGCAGAAGGCACTCCCTCCATTTGCACAAAAACGAATATCCGCACTGAGTGCGGATGGCAGTTAAGGGGAAAAGGGGGACCACAAAAATGCTCGCGCTCCCCGGCATTCTGATTGCCTCCAGTGTCTGCCAGTGTCAGGGCACCCCGCGCAAAAGGAAATCAATCATCGATGGCGAGACACATTCCGTGTTCGGTTGAAACGTGTACTACCGCTATCCGATATTTTCCTGCCAATCCAATCACACCACAGCAAAACTGCAGCCAATTGACTCCGCCGATCATTATCACTGGCCCAGTGTGGTGGTTCCTATACAGATCGATGCGGGCTTTTCAAGTAAAGCAAACAAACGCGCGCGGTGGAGGCGTCCAGAGAGGCAAAGCAAGCTTTCGAGGAGCACCGATGATGAATTTGGTTTAGGGAGTCTCGTTATTTCTTCGCGTATTATTTTTCTTTCTTTTTCATTCTTCCTCAATCAATTATCGTAATTTTTCCACCACACCGGACACCGGCGGACGCTAATTTGTCGGAAGAAATTAATGAGCATCGAGGATTGGCGCATGTACAATCAATTTTCATCTCATAAAAAACCCCCTCGCCAAGGATATAGGGAGCCTCCAAGCTCCAAGGTTCGCTCGCCGGCCCTTCCCCCGAATTCCCGGAAGGTTCTCGTCTGTTTGCTTAAAGGCCCTTTTTGCTGGCCGCGTGCCACCTCACGATTTTCTGATATTCTAATTTGCCTTTAAGTAAACTTTGGTTCCGAATTTTTCGACGGCACCGGGACCAGGCTGAAGCCGAAAATCACATCGCTCATTATGACATAACATTATTTCAAAATGATTTACCACGCCAAAAGCCCATTAAAGCACGTAAACATAGCCGCGAACCCCGACATAAACCTACTAAAGCTACGCCGACGATATATAATTATACGAAGAACCAGGGCGCGTTAAGAGCACCCCCATTGCCATTGCTGTCGAAATGGGGGGAGTGGAGAAAGGTACTGGCTCTCCCGGAACAACCGTCATTATTCGGCTTGTCGTGACGAGGCTTGGGGCTTTGACAAAAAATATCTGAGCCAAAAAAAAAACCCAAACATTTGCCTCCTATTCCTGGAACTGCTAAAACTCAGGGAAAAACAGGGTACTCATGAAGGGGATGTGGGTTAATTTCATTTTTGAGTCCAGCTGCACATGGTAATGGATTGTCACCGGGAGTTTACTGTGTTTTGAGGCTGTCCATATGTGTTCTAATTTTTTCCCCCCTTTTTTACGGAGAAGTTTTTTGCCGAGAATCTGGAGCACTGGCAGCAGCAGCAGCAACAGCAGTTGCATATCATTACAGATAGTTCGCGTAAGCTTAGGGCTCATTAACACGTTCATAATCCGTTTGGAATGTCAGCTGTAATTCCAAACCCCTGTAGGTCAGCTAATGCAGATCCGTTCCAGTGGAAAAGTCAATGTGAAAGGAAGAAGTAAAAAAAAGCGTGCGTCCGATGAAAATCCTCAAAGGGGAGAATTCAAATTGAAAACATTCCACGGCTTAGCTTAACAAGTGCTTGCAGGCTTCACTAATCATACATACATCATACCACACGCGCACTAGCTTTTTTGCAGCTCCAGTCCGTTTTATGCTTTGTTTTCCATCTGGTTCAATGCTCTGCGTGCGTGCACGGGTGCGCACATAATAATCGATTCAAACCAGCGCGACACCAACCGTAATGTACACCGCGGCAGCTGCCATCATCATCGACAACAGCACAACACAAGCTAGCGAACAACAATCCTAGCTTCGATTTCCATACTAAACGGGGCAGAAGGAGGAGAGCGCCACCACATACACTAATCGCGTTATTCATACAGCGCGCGCGCGCGCGTGCAGAGTGTGCAGCTCATGTAAGCGATTCCGATCGCATCTACGCGCGGTTCGAGTAATTTGTCCCTCCACCCTCCCCCCTCCCCCCCCCCCGCCTGATTCCCCTGAAGAGGGCTTTCCCTGATTCAGTTCCGTAACCGGGTAGAGCCGCGCTGCTCGGTTCGTTAGTTTCGTTCGAATATTGAGTAATATGTGAGGTGGACTAGGCCTCCTGCGTTTTTCCTGCTGCTCCTGCTGCTACATTTTCCTCCTCTTATTCTTCTACTTCTTCTTCTTCTTCGTCTTTTTCTTTTTCTTTTTTCTTCTTTTTCTTGTTTTCCCTTTTCTGCGGAGAAGGTAAAGAGCGATGAACCGACGAATGAGCAGCATGGTTCGTTGGCATGGAAACCGAGATCACATTCGTAGGAATGAGGAGCATCATGTCATTCAGGCTTCTTCACCACCGATTAATCTGTAGTAATACCTTTTAAGTTCCGCTTTTCGTCGGAAGTGGTGGAAAACTACAATTTTTTTCATCGCCCAGCTGATTGTACAGCCAAATGTACGGAATGCAACCAGCAGCACGTATCTTCCCCGATATTATTTGGGCGAATGCGAGTTAGCCTTGAACTATCTTAAGCAAAATTGAACTTGACAATTTCCTAGTTGTAATTGAGTGAATTTTAAATATAAAACCAGAATGTGATCTTTAGAAAACTCTCAAAAGAAGTTGGCACATCAGGACAGTAAATAACGTTGGCATTACAAGTGACACAAAAGATAACAGAAAAACGAACAAAATACCATTTCTCTGTGCAATTCACTTCCTTGAAATCCACATAATTTAAAGGTATGGACACTACAACGCAGAATCCAGAATCTGCACCAGACATTCTTCTGGTCTAGACGCAGAGTAACTCTTCCTCCATTTATCTCGTGACATAACGATGAGGTTTCAAAGAAAACAAAATGGAGCTGCATTTGGAATGCATCGGAAAATAGAGTATGTTTACAAGCAATTGACATGATGCATAGGGTTGACAAGTCGTGAGCGCGCGCGCGTGTGTGTGTGTATCAGCTATGCGTTGAAACAATTGTGTGTCAACCTGCAAACAACACTCAATCTCAAGATACATACCACTCTCGCGACAACCGGCCATGGTTGGTATGCATATTGTCCCGCATAAGCCCAGGTCCGGGCTTCTACTAATTAGATGGTGATGTTCCCATTTCCAAACAGAATCAACGCGCGGTTCACCCCGGGGTTGCAAAAGCCAAGGCTAAGGGTCCCCCCCTGTTTGCTTCAGAAGAACTGCAAATAACCCTGATACACACACCGAGCGTTGCATTGCATTGCGTTGTTCTGTTGAGCCGCAGTCGATGCAGTGAAGGCAGCGATGACGCAACTTCTGGGGTTGACACACACACACACTGGTCGTGCCACGCGGGCATTGCGAAGCTGGTGGAACTGTGCATCTCTCGCAAAAGTGTCTCGCCTCGGCAAGCACCACCGGACCTGCCACGAGGAGGGGACCCAGATTACAGTCGATTGATTAAAAGGAATGTTCTCGCCGGAATGGGGGGGGGGGGGAGAAGATCAAAGAAGTACCGGGACGGGTACTGGCCGACGCTAAACAAACCATATTTGCACCTGCCGCTGCCGAACAGTCGGTCCCCGACTGGAGTGGAGTCTGCTAATTCAATTGTTCATTTCCGACCAATTATCAGCCGCCTCGTTGTCTTCTGCCGTGGCCCATTGACACGATCGCTTTGATGGGCGTAAGCAATGCGATGCTGCACGGTGCGATTAGAAGCGTAAATTACATCGTCATCAACATCATTAGCATCAGCCGAAGGGTGCACACACACACACACACAATGGGCGACCCGTGAACGATCTCTTAAAGATCTCCTCTATGCGCCACCGTTTCGGTTGCTTGCGGTATTGACGTTTTTTTTTTCTCGACATCCATCAATTGGGAACTTCGTTGGATCGAAAGGTGGGTTTCCTTCCTTGGTTGCTTTGCTGATCAGCCAATCGTATCCAGGGGCAACCAACACGCCAGTCACATCACCATAGGCCACTGCAGCAGTTTCTTCGAAAAACTGCCAACCAGCCTCACCGGGAGCAGGAAATTGAGTGGAAAATTTAATGACGGATGAAATCATCTTGTGCCCTGGTTTTTGGAGTTCCGTTGGCTTGGTTAAGGATCACACCGCGAGTCCGCCGGGCTGCGAACAGAACCGCACGTGCCGCACCTTTAGACGCTTAGTCGTTAAGCCAAGGTTGAGTTGCTTTTCGCGAGAATTAATTGATGGATCGACCGGAACATGGAAGTGGCAGCATTGTTCGACCACCGCTATAGAACGAACGCGCGTTCTTGGTTCCCCTTGGGGCGGGGGGCGGGGGGGGCTTTTCCCCTCTCTGGAAACACCTTAAAAATGTAAAATCCGTTAATCCGGATATTACGCCCAGTTGTGTGGCAGTATGCTCAAAAGGGCGTGCGTGATTGATGATCCTGGTGCCGCGAGGGCGTCGCAGCTAGTCGTGGATAACGCTATGCATCGGAATTCTTCGCGTCCTACGGCGATTGATTGAAGGCGATTGTTTGAGCAACGATTTCAGAAAACTAAAGTCGAACATCATGTTCCATTTATAGGGCAGGGCCTAAGATGGCTAGCGAGTGATTAACACACAAACTTTCGTTCGATTATCGGAACGAGTTCGGTTCCTTGGCAGGGCATCCCTGTAGAAGAATGTTATGCGGAAGAAATGGCACTTGAAAGTTTGCTGTCGGTTCTGATAGACAGATCAATCTAGTTTGCCAAGTCAATCTAGTTTTTTGACTATCTATTTACCAATCTACCGTCATTACTGGGATTGCAAATCATCATAGATTCACAAAAAGACTGATAAAAAGGAATCCATTACTTCATTATTTGATCAGATTATTCGTTGAAGCAATGTGTAATGCATTCAGCGAATCTGTTATTACTATTCCCAAAAAAAAACAAGGAAAATGACGAGTATCGAACAGATCCCTTAGGAAGGAAGTTAGTACATTAAATGGCGATCAGTTACTAAGCCATTCAAATCATTTTTAAAGAGATACTATACACACTTTCAAAGACTAATACAATCAACGGTATATTTCGGTATCATTTTCTTAAGTTGCTCATAGTTGTAATACTCCTGAAGACGAATGTTAGTAAAACATTTTGGTTTAGATCATAAAATGTTAACTATAAAAGCATATTCGAACATACTGAATGGAAAATCATATCTTGTCAGTAATTATAGCTAAACATTATCCAACAGTATTTATTTTCTTGACCAATGTTTTATGTCTAGCAGCATTTACAATCAGCATAAGAATGAATTTGTTTTTGAGCACCGGTGTAAGCCTAATTTGGTATGTTTCAACAGCTCATCCTAAGAATCTTTATTGCCTTTAGCAAACAACGATTCTTGGTAGAACAGAAATATACGATTTTAACCGTTTTTCATAACGTATGGAGAACAAATAGAATAAAATGTCAAAGAAAATCTTGGGTGGAATTGTAGGCGTTTTGATAAGCGATTTAAGACTTGCAAACCGAAATTAGATATTAGACCCATTTACATTGTGAATTTGAATATTGCGCTCACGTACCATCGAATAGTAATTGATAGAGAAAATAACACAAGATAAAACATTCGTCCTACTACCGTGTACCTGAAGAACATTAAACTTCAATTGCATTCAAAGGATTTCAATTAGATTAGACTCAAGTTTAATTAGATTTGTTTAATGAAACTTCAACCTATTGTAATATCTTAGAGGTTGAATTTTATTTAAAACAACTGGAAATAAAAACCAAAAAGAATGTCTCCCCTTTCAATAAAGATTCTCAAAAGGCCCTCCAAACGACCCGGCACTGCTCCCTTGCAGATACTCGTCCGGTGATCCTTGCTGGCACCAGCAAGCGCTCCCTGGACCAGCCACCGGTTTACCGCTGCCTTAATAAGACCCACAGCCCTATTAAACCAATTATGTACCAGCGAGTTATGCACCGGTCTGATACGCAAACGCAATTGCGCAACGGCCCCGCGTCCCCGTCCCCCTTCGGGACCAGCATCGTCGTCAGCGTCCTCCTGACCATCGCCTGTTTAAGTTTCACTTTCTTTCTTGGCATTATTTTCCCTTTCATTTTCCGCACCTCCGATCCTACTCAGGGTGTCCCCCGGTATCCATCCCGGTACCGATAGCCGAACCATACATGCAACTGACGTCGTCGTCGCCGTCGTCGGTGAGGATATGAGTTTGCATGTTCGCGTGCAGTACGGCGCCACGTTACCAGTTCCGCGTCTTTACGTCGCTATCGCCGTGCCACTAAGCCACGGGATGCAGGGTGGCAATGACTACGGGCACGATAGACCCGGTGCACGCTCATAACACGGCGACGGCGGCGGCCTAAAGCTGTTATAAAGACACAGGCCAGTCACAGACAGAAAGGAAGTGAACCGCTCGCGCGCGCGCGCGCGCACACACAGTGACGTGCGAATGTACGCCAGGAAGAGAATTAGTTCACCACCAGCACCCGGCCACCATCCAGCACCACCGTCGCGGCAACGGACCTGCACTTATGAATTGCTTTCCTCAATCGATGTGGTCGCTGTGGTTTTATTCAAGCGTTACCGATTATTGTTCCATCGACAAAGCGGCGACCTCTCTCCTTTGGCAGAACTGATACACCGCACCGTACAATGTACCAACCCTTTTGTACGGTGAGCATATTGGATGAGTAGGACGCCGGCTAGGGCCCGAAATGGCGTACAAATCCTGGAAGGCACTTAACGGTAGTCGCAGATATCGGGATACCTTGTTAATAATGATTGCAACAATGTGCGGCGATGGTGTTGCACAAAAAAAAACCACAAAAACGCAACTGCAGCGATTGCTTGATTTGATTTGACTGTTCGAAATCGATTAGAAATCGCGATCTTGACATTGGCTGCTAGCTTTATCAGCGCCCGAGATTGAGTGCGAAGCGATTGATGACCAACGCACAAGATTGATGCCATTTCTCTGCCTTACTTTCTCCGTTTTTTTTTTTTTTTTGATAAAGAATCAAGATGGCCGCGCCTTGCTTCGAGAAGTATAAAAGTCATTTAGATGCAGGGCGAGACGTGGCTGTCGGATCCTTTTCGGTTTAATTACTTGCCTCCTTAGACCTCAAAACTCGATGGTTTTGTGGATAGAGCATTACGATCTCATTACAAGCCGGGCCGGGACTGAGCAGCGAAAACCAATAATGGAAGAGCAGCTGGGCTTGATTACGTGTCCAAACCGGAGAGAGGGTTGTTGTTGTTTGAGCCTCTTACTTAATTTCTTAATTTCTACCTCCTAACATGCATCTCGCCCATCGCCTTTTTGGTTCTGTTTTGGTCCCGGTTTGGTATAGTCTTTTGTTGCCTGGCTGGCTGCTTGTCCTGGTGAAAGTATCATAATTCGATTATTGGCAACAGGCCGGTGCGATCGGTGCAGTTTTACGCCTTTCGCCCATTTCGTGTCGCGCATTTGGCCCTAGCGGGTGGCTGGCTGGCTGGAACACCCAGGCAGTAGTGGACGCGAGAAAGAAAGAACCACAAAAGGCAAAACCATCAACCTACCGCCCGACCCTGGGATTGATGGGGTAAATTACGCAAAAAGAGCAAAACCAAAGGCAAAAGATGGACACGACACTCTGGGTGGTGCGGGGTGCGGATAATCCAATTTTTCCAAGTTACCACTTTGTAAAACTTTGCGCCAAAAAGCTGCCAGATCCTCGGTCCGAGATAGCCGAACGTCGCCACGCGGTGGAGGTGCTGGAGGGCACCAAAAGCCTCCAGCCTCGCGGACACTTTTCCCTCGGTAAGCGGTAAAGGCGGTCGGTAACAGAAAACTTTAGCATTTGTTGTTCCGTAAAAATGTCGCATTAGGGATGCTTAATACGATGTGGGAGGAAGGTGGAGGTGGGGAGATGGTGTCTGTTATCAGTAGCCGAGATTCGGTGGAAAGTTCCGGTCCGGTTCGGCCAAAGTCATTTCATTACGCAGCGACCATTTCCTCCGCGACCAGCATTTTAACGCATGAACTGAGCCGAATGGTGATATGGTTTGGGAGGGGCCAGGGAGGGTAGATGGGAAGGGGAGAGAAAATTGAGAGGAGAGTGAGGGGAATCCATGGAAGTTGTCCAACGAACAACACCGGCAGCGGTACAAATGGGCCTGTGGCTGGGTTTAATTTAAAGAAGTTCATTTTTCATCGCTTCACGACACTTCTACGCTCGCTCTGCGCTTTTCCCTCGACAATTCCCCCCCAATGTGCGTGTGTGTGTGTGTGTGTGTGTGTGTGTGCAGGTGTGTTTTCGGTCGTTTTCGGTCGCCGCGGGAAAAGCTTGTTGCTGTGTTTGGGAGCTACAAGTTGCGCGACCGGCTTCTCTACGCTGTTTTCGTTTTTGTTTTTTGTGATGTGATACCCATGAAATGGTGTGAAGTCACAGTTTGTTTCCAGTTACAAAAGAGCCAAACCATTACTGTGACCAATTCCAGTTTAAATGGATCTAATAGATTCCACAGTCGGTAATATCCTAGTATTCAATATCTAATCGTTAGCTTGAATATTATGCACTGATGTATTCTTCATCTGACCTATCCAGTGCAATCTGAAAAGTAAACAAGTTATTCATCAAGATGTTGCTCGGGAGATACTGAGAACGCAGTTATTAACTATAGCACATATATGGGATATATTATAAAATAAGTTCATAGCGCTTTACAGTATTTAATTTCAATAAACAAATCAGCATCGGGCACAATGTCATTATAAAAACTTATCAGGAATGATTGGCTAAATTAATAATAGGATCTAGGAGCGCCTCAGCATTAATCCTAGACCATGGTTGCAACGTTATACTGTACGTATGGTACGACTTTCAGTACTAGGACTAAAATCGAGCCAAAATATTACGAGTTAAAGGTAGCATCAATTTAAGGTATTTAAGTCTTGCATTAATAGAAATACAGACAGAATATGTGAGTATAAATCGCAAAGAAATTCCGTTAAACAAACATGACAAAAACCATACAAAATGTATTGGAAATACTAGAACATGAGGATCCACTGATTGGCTTCTTCTCT
This sequence comes from Anopheles darlingi, assembly GCF_943734745.1. Lineage (NCBI taxonomy): Eukaryota > Metazoa > Arthropoda > Insecta > Diptera > Culicidae > Anopheles > Anopheles darlingi. Next base: position 29,526,127 of record NC_064875.1, on the reverse strand, counting down.
AGTGATCAATGTTAAAAAGAATGTCATGATGAGCGATATTTGAAAACGTTAAATTCATGTTTATCAGTAAATGATAGTTACTCATCTTCCAAACAAGTTATCTGGATAATACCAAAATGGGAAATGAAAGGTATAACTGATGGAAGCTACTTTTAATGATACTCAATTTGTGCTACTCTTGCAAGAATTTCTGCATATGTAGCCAAGGCTGATAGAATTTTGAGCACAAATTTCGAGCAAACTAGTTTGCTTCATACTTTGTTGTTACACGGTCTGCCGCCAAATAAGCAGGACTTTTTCAATAGGGGCATTTCTGGAGGCACCACATTAATGTGGGTATAAATGTTTGAATAAGGTAAATCCTTTCCTGTTTTCCTGTCTAAATTTCATAAAATTTGGTCCATTCGAAGCAAAGTTATTGCGTCTAAAGTAAAGTATGTGGTCAGTACAAAAATGAGCATCGAACAATATCCATTTTTGTTTTCAACTCGGTGTAACGTTTACGAAAAGATTTAAATTGCTGCAACAAGTTGATGGTGATGATTGCCTATCCAGTGGCATAGTTTATGTGTGGTATACGCTTTTTTAAAACTGTCGTAAAGTCATTAACGAAAATCTTCATGACGGCCAAACCAAGTTAGTGATTTCGGTTCGAAAGAGTTGTGTAAAAAATGCGCGATTTTCGCAATAATTGAACCGAAATCGTCATTGCGTTTACGGAAAATGGAATTACAAATGTCCACAGATTCTTTTCAAATCTGGGTGAATATCGAAGAATATCGTGAAGAAAGGAGTTCTCATCGATCGATGCTCATTTTTGATTTTTTTTACCAAAAATCGCATTTTATCGATAAATCGTTCCCCGTATTCGCCTGAATTGGCATTCTGTGACTTTTATCTATTCGGAAAACTTCACTTACCGATGAAACGAAACGCAGACATTTTGGACATTCAGAAAGCTTCTACCGACCACAAAAATATACATTACTTTACATACAAATGATCAAATTTCATGAAATTTTGGCAGGAAATCAAGAAAGGATTTACCTTTCAAACACATATAGCCACATCAATAAGGCGCCTCCAGAAATGACTCTATTGAAATATTCCTGTTTACTTTCCGGCAGACCGTGTATACTTTAAGATCGTCAGACATGTTACTAACTAAAACAATCACAAACAAAGGACGTTTTAGTCCATCAATTCTCCTTCGCTGTACTGCCCGAAAGAGCATCGTTAATCAATCTTGCAAGCTGCACCTTGTATCGGACTGTCCTATTGTTTCTGTGTGGCACTTCCACTTTCAGTTCTTCGGGTAGCAAAAGCGATTAGTCACCCACTCTGTACCAACAAAAGTGCTTTCAGCTGCCCAGAAACGAATTCCCCATTTGCCTTCACTGAAACATGCAACACGCGCCGCCTCAGAAAAAAAAGGTTTTATCTCACGAGCCAACAAGTTGCAGTTCACTAAACGAACCACTTACCAGCCGTGGCGCTCGGGCAAGGGTGCACACCGTAGTGGTTCAGATTAGCGCAGATTCGTGCTAGTCACCCAAATCGACCCGGCCAGACGCCGGCCAAGTAGCCCCTAATCAATCCTTTCGCTCAAACGATTCATGGTCATCGTGCCGAAAAGTCGTGTCCGAGGACCGGTGATTGTTCGCTTTCAGCGGGCTCCAGACGCCAGGACCCGTCGAACCCAAAACCCGCTGTGTGATCGTGATCTTTAATAAACAAAAGAAACAGGCCGCAAAACAGACCCGTGTGGTGGGTTCAAAGGCCCTCCCCCCCCACCTGGGTGCTCCGGCATGACGTCGATTGGTCGCTTGTCCTGGAGCTTGTATCATGCATCAACATTTCGGTTTCGCGTTCACCGCGCTCCTTGATGTCTTATTAATTAAACTGTCGATAATTAGACCAGGACCGCCCTTCCTTCACCGACGAGGCGGTGTGGACAAGCGATGTGGACCGAACCTTTGCACCGAATTTGAACTGGTCCGAATTGGTCCGCCTAGAGCCCATAAGACCTTTCGACAAACGACCAGCATACCGACGTGCCATGTCATGCTACACATGGACTACGTGAACACCGACACCGAGCATGCATGTGGTCTATGGCTGTGTGGTTCTGTGGTTTACCGCAATCCTCTTCTCCGCTCGCATGCAAAGCGACGCTTTACGCGACGCTGCCAATATCAACTTTCCACCACGGGCACGCACCGCAAGAATCGGGGCCTTAACGGGCGTAACACCTTCACACACGCGGCCATATTTCAATAGAGCATGGAAATCTGGATGTCTTGCAGAGCTCGGCAGTGATACAGCAGAAACTGTAACAGATGTTGGCATGTAACGCTCAAGCCTATCGTCATTAACTTGTCTGGAGGTCCTATCTATTGATTATCCACAAGTCCCAGTTACTTGAGTATTCTTGAAGTGCGCGATTCACAAAAACGCATCAAGAAAGGTGATATACTCGAGTTTTGGAGGCCCTTTTGCAACCAAATATTTCAAATCGGTTACCCCAACCGTTGCCCCGGTAACCACAAAAAGGATGCCACAAAACGACAAGGCCATTCTGTACCGTTAGTTACGGTTACTATTCGAGGTTTGTCGCATTTGTCATCGCGGCTACGCTCTTGCCCCCAGGGTGGGGGGGCGACGGACAGGGGACAACAGATAAACCAGCAAAACCGCTACGCCGGATGGCTACACTCCGCATACTCCGGCTCCGTTCACACGGCTCCGTATGGTCGCCGGGAGCGTGTACGGTTTGTGACAGATTTTTGGAAACTCTTTTGCTTACTTCATTTCGAAAGGCCGCACCGGTGCGCATGGCCCCAATTTATATATATTGTCGAACCGCCCTGTTGGCCATTGTGGATGCATTTACGCACCGCACCGTAAACCCGAATGATTGACAGACGCACACGGGAGAGGCGCCTCATACCAGCGAGCGAGCGAAATTAACACTGATTGATATCACTCCTGCGGTGGTGTTCTCCTTTCCGTTCCGTTCCGATCTATTTTGATCTTTTAATTTGATTTGATGAAGAACAAACAAAGGCGCCATCGCTCAGGATGGTGGTGGCTGTTTTCTTTTAATTTAATGTTTGGAGACACAACGCTTCACCAACAAACTTGGCGCTTGGCGGGAGCTTCGAATGACGGCGAAACCTTACCTCAGCGAACGAGCATAGGCCGGCAAAGACAAGTAACGACAGCAGGGCCGTTATGCCCAAGCTACTCCACTTCATCGCATCGGTAGCTCCGTGGCAGGCCCGGCTAGTGGCCAACCAACCAGTTTCGATTCGATCGTCGTCCGATCGACTACCGATAGGGCCCGAGCGTGCAGCAATCTGTAAATAAGAGGAGAGAGAGAGAGAAAAAACACACGCGAGAAATGAATTAACTGGCTGGAAAGTCATTAATACTAGAAAAACCCATCAGAGATTGTCAATTAGATTTGATCTGCAGAATTTGAGCGGACGCTCGAATTGAAGCAAAATGGCGCCTGGAGGTGCGTGTAAGTATGTAAATGCACCTTATACATTCCCAACGTTGCTCGTACACGAAGTCACGATCTTCGAGTTTGCGCCATTTTAAATGCTCACCATTTTTTGAAAGCTTATTATGGAGCCCAGTTCAAAGGGAATCAATTGACCAATTTTGACAGGTTACAGGTTGAATACCCAGCAAAAAAAAAATAAAAACAGAACATGGGGAGAATGCACGTTCCAGTGATTTCGAAAACTCCAAACACATTTTTGTCACACCGACCGACCGATCGACGATGCGACCTTAAGCTCAATCAGGTGCCAAGGAAAGAGGTGTTTAGCAATATTTTCATTTACTGGCGCCGGTACCGGTGCCGATGGTAGGGTAATTACCCCGCATAACGAGCACAGCCCCCAACTTGGCCGGGTAGAGAAAGGTAGCTCCACTCTGGTGAGAACTAATTTCCTAAGGTCATCCCTTATTGGAACCTCGGTACCAGCTCGACCATACGGACGACCTGCTGAGGTGCCAAAACCGTTTGCCAATCAACAGTTTGATTGCTAATGACGCGGCATTTTTTTTTGTGCGTAATTCGAATGTCGTCTTTCGAAAAGTAGTAGTCGAGAGCGGCAGAGATTGGAAGGAAAATATTTGTGTCAAAACAAGAGTAGTGTACTTGGTAAAGTTGGAGCTGGTATGTCTCCAAAAGAAAACATCAGTATTCGCAGTATTGAACCCATAACTCACGCCTTTGTTTGGGAATGAAATGCCACATACATTAGCACACACACACACACGTACTCACACACTCTCTTTCTCTCTGAGATCACCGCAAATATAAACAACGCAACAAATCTAGCTCATTAGTCGGATACACCGGCGCCCGCCTTATGGAACACAACGGTCGGACCTGACTGGCTTGGTGGTCATCGATCTCTGCCAACGTGTGTAAAGCACTCCCAGCACTTCCCACTCCTACCAATCATCGACCTTTTCATGGACCGGCCTTTCATTGCCAATTCTATTTGCTACCAGCGAAAATTAGCTATTGAACCAACATTTATTGTGGTCCGGTAGGAATTGCCGTCATTTTTCGCACAAATACGCGTGAAATTGTCATCATCTCGCGAAACTGCCCAGCAACTGCGCGGAGAATTGCTTTCGACGGAGGAAAAAAGCACAAAATAATGCAAAAGATCGGTGGCACTTGGCCACATTTGTCAACGGCGGTGGTTTTCTTCTCCTTCAATATAAGGTGTCTCTCGTCCATCACGTCGTCGTTGATCTGGACATTAACTTTCCCGATACACACACACACACACACACACACACACGGGGCGCTGGCGAAAGGCAATTTCCAGTACAACACTGGAAAGGAACCATATAGTGCCGACGACAACGATGACGACGTCGCAATTTGTTCATGTGGCTAGAAATGACGACGCATAACATGACGGGGCGACCGATCTTAATAATTCGCTACAGGTTACCGGTCCCAGCAACCGCTGTGGTTGCCCGGGTGACAGTAGTTGCTGCAAGGCGGAGTAGATTCCTGTAACGCCAGTCACCTGCACAACCGGAAGTCACCTATTGCCGAACGCATCCTCTACCATTCTCGTCTGACCCGGTGTTCGGTTGTGACTCAACATCGCAGCCCCGTGGTCGGTATCCATATTTAGGTCCCCGCCATATAACAGACGTCCGCCCCTCGTGGGCCTGTTCCGCAAAAACCATAGTTGGCCGATCGCGGAAAATCAGTTCAGATTATTAGCTAATCGAGCGAACCATTTCGGTCCGGTCGATCGCTCCGAGTATGCACACACAAACACACACACACACACGCGCGCACACATATGTGGCACAATTTCCCCCAACTCGGTGTCCAAGTTGGCCCAGTGTGTTTGCTAGTTGGTCAGTCAGTTTACTGGACGACATTTTGCGAAAGCGCCATCAAGCGGCGGCCCCGGTCGGCGATCGGTCGTCTCTCTACTGTTGACGTGTTGTGTCTCTTTTCTTCTTCTTTTTCTTCTCTTCCATTCTCTCTGGTTTCCTGATTTATGGTTTTACTTTTCGATAACTCATGATTGCACGTACGTGTGTGTGTGTGTGTGTGTGTGTGTGTGTGTGTGCATCACATCATTGAACACCATCGTTCACATCGGTTGTCATGAATTGCAATATCGATCAGCAAACTGGCGATCTTGACGACAAATGAGTACTTTGTGGCCCAGCGCAACACGCCGCGATCCTCGCTTTCTTCGCAACTTCGCGTAACGCAAGCATCTGGCGTCATGTTGGATTTCATTTTCATTAAAACTAATGAAAGTTTTCACAAATACTTTTTTTCTCTCATCTTTTAATACATTCAACAACCAAAAAAAAAAGCCGTCAGATAACGGACTAACGATTCATAAACGGCAGAAGAAGAAGTAAGGAAATTCCCATACAGACCGACCAGATCACGCATTTCGTAATCGGTGCGACATTAAGATTCGCATAATTTGCATACCGCGCCGGCGTTGGAGGCGTCTCTATTATAGGCCATTTTTTATTTAAAATAAAATCTCCCCACGCACGAGCCTCTTTCTTTTCGCGATCGCGATAGTCATTTGCTGCTGCCTTTTTGGCCGGTTTTATCCAACTCAAATCTGATCTGAGCTCTTCCCAAAAACCACTTTCTCTGCTCGATATCGAACGAAGCGCTGAAACGCTTCCTCGTGTTGGTAAGTAATTAACCTTTCCTATCCTCAGTCTCAGTGTTGTACCAGAAACGGCTACGTGATGGGAGCGAAAAACAAAATGGCACCATATCGTTGCATGGCAACGACCCCCGAAATTGGATTCTACCATCTTGTGCGACTCATCGCCAGGTCAAAGGTGTTTTTTTTTTTTTGCAAACCTCTCTGTCCACCGAGACAGGGACGGGACAACCCAAAATCTGAACTAATTCCCATCACATGACCCGGACCCGGTGAAAACGAAAGACTCTGCGGTCAAGACACGAACCCTACGAAGCCTATTTTTCGCCTCCCAAAAAAAAAATATGACCCCTTTCGGTTCGGCCGCTTGTAACCCAATAACTTTTAGCTATCTGGAGTAACCTTTCTCGTCGTCTTTTTTTTCTTTCTTTCTTTCTTTCTGGATCTTATCGCGGACCATTCCTATCTCGACGGTTCGTTGAATCACCGTTAAGCTTCTTGTTTTTTATTTTTATACGTAGCTCTTTATTGGTCCCCTGTTATAAAACATACACGGCAGCGGCTAGAGAGTTCACCCAACAAAACCGAACGATCTCGAGCGCCACCCACCAGTGCCATGGCCACAGTGCAGTGAAACAGGGCCACCAGGCACTATCGCTATCCGGTTGAGAAGGTTCGAGCGAGCGAACGAGCGAGCGATCGCGCACACGCCGGATTTCTATAACCCACTCTACAAATCCAGTGACACCGATCGATGGTTCTTCCACCTACACGCGCTCGCCTCGTCAACATTAAGAGCTGGCTGCTGCTGGCCAAATTCACGTTTCTGGTGCTATGGTTTTTTTTTGGCAATACCACCAGACCGGCAGCCAGCCAGCCAGCCAATCGAACCAGTTCCAACCCGCGTGACCACTCTGGATTACTCAACAGGATTTTTGGGACGTCCGCTTGATGCCGCTGGCGATACGGTTGCAATTTTACTTTCATTTCCATGTGGCATTCCATGGTGCGGTTCAATTCGCAAGCTCCTCAAGCTTCGCGGCGGCGGCGTGGCTACGCGGCCATGCGAAATGCACTTTTACTTTCCTTAAGGGGCCACACTGGATGCGCGCCAGGCTTTCGGGTTGCCGGCATACAGCGCCTCCGGCGCCAGTGGCCAGTGAACCGGTGGCACTCCGGAGTCTCGATCTCGATTGCACGGTACACGATGCACGCAGTGGATCCGTGCATCTACTAGCTTAAGCCTCTACCCTCATCTCATCAGGATCTCATAGGCGGTTGCTAATGGCTACAATGGCGGCACGAACGCGCGCACACACACCAAGTCACCGAACGCGCCCCGTTGGTTGCTGTCAGCTGATTGATGAAGGTTTCGGGCCGAAAGTGAAGTTTCTTTCAGCTCGTATAACGATCGATCGAAAAGCTTCACACGCACGCTACGCACATTACAAACCGCCCCATCGTCGTCGTTACTGCTCAGTGGTAGTGACGACGACAACGAACGGTAATCCGATACTAGCACAAGGCGTGTACCACGTTCGCCTCTGTGTCTATAAAGCAGCAGCCGACGTCGAGCAACGGTTTGGCAGGAAAGTAGCAAAAGTAAACCGTAACAGTGTGGCGATCTGGCTTCAAAACTGGTTCGTGCTGGCTACCGGCAACCGGGGGCCGATAAAAACGGCGTGTGACATTCACGGGGCCGGGGCCCGGGCCCGGGCCAAAGGCCTTTATGCAATCGAATAGGCGCTTAAAGCGCATATTGACATTGGTCAACAGTGGTTTGACTCCAGTACGAGGAACGAGAATTGCCGCAATAGCTACACCAACCAACCAAGAGCGTCAGATCGACAATGTTTCCACCGCGCGTGGACACTGCAAAAGGAAGCTACTTCCCGCCCGTTATTACCGATCAATTGCTGCTTGGTACGGGCGGTGCGGTGGCCAACAGGACTGCTCTCCGGCGATCGGAAAACAACGCGCGAGACGCGCCCGAGAGTGCGGATGGAAACGGATGGAATATAAAATTAAGCAAAAGAGAATGGCGAGCGAAGGAACGTGATTTTTGTAACCTTTGTAATTGGCCCCGTAACCGAGTCGACACCCCGATGGTCGATACGGTTCGATCAAGCGATTCGATCGGATCGGATCGCTGTAATAACTGCCACCATCGCCACCAGACCAGACAGGATAACGCTGTCACCCGTTTGAGATATAATTCGTGGGTTCCCCGAACCGGACCACGGGTATCGTTTTAGATCGTCGAAATGGAGTGGTGGTAATTCCTGCCATTGCTAGATTCGATTACCCGGTCACGCCCGTCTGCAACTAGTTACTTATCAGATGAATGAAGCTGCGAACGTGACGCCAGAGATGCAATCAATTCAACGCCATGATTATGGCTCAATATGCACCCTGGTGACAGGTGCATATTCAAGCCATTGGGTATTGAGTCAATTACCGAAACATTGCTTCACAATACGATACGAAATGAGGAATCAAAAACTGGCTCGACTATGGACACCACTCCCCCCGTGGTTGTTACGCTTGACCGACCGATCGTTTGGGATTTGTTTTCGCGAGAAAAAACCTTACCTGACAGAAGGCTGAACTACTACTTCGGTCGATTCCCTGTTCACCGAATGTGCTGCTGCTTGGCCACTAGCTGCTGTTTTCTTTCACCCCACACGCACGCACAGACACACACACACACACACAAACCGCACAACACTTGGTGCAAACTATCCGGGCGTATAAATCCTTTCACCGGATGCACTGACGCACAGCACCTAGGTCATCGGAAGAGCAAAAGCGCAAAAGATGTCGAATTGGTTTTGGGAAAATGGGAAGGCTGCTGCTGCTGCTTGCCAAGCAGCTCCAGCGATCGGGTCGGAAACACTTTAAAATCAAAATACCTTCACCAGCCCCGAACCAGCCCCTGCAAAAAAAACGGCTGACTCGCAAACGGCTACTACACCAATAAATCACGGCACACGGGACGAGACTCATCCATCGACCACTAAACACTTTTCGGGGGGACGGGGACGGCGTCGAGCGCAAGGGGTCTTCCGGAACGAACTGAAAACCGTATATTTTCACCGAAACACCTCCACTGGAAGATGATGATGCCAGGAAGGAGGTTGCCTAAGCTAACCGACGACTACGAACACTACGATCGATCGATCGATCGATCGAACCGACTAGACCGTCGGTTGCACTCGACTCTCACGCTCGATTCGGTTCGATCAATTTCGGTAACGGATTAACAACACCACACGTGCGAACAACTGTTTCGTAGTACCGATGACAAGCGGCCGATGATCTTCGGTGGCGGATTGCCAAACATGCACCACAACACGTGTATTCCGATTGCGTGCGAAATTATACGCAACGTATCTCCCTGGGGACTAACTAGGCTTACCAAAACGTCCGGCGAGTCCCAGTACAGTGCCAAATGGCCGGTTTATAGAGGGCCTGACTATATGATATGCTAATTCGAACTACTAGTGGACGAGGATTGTGAGCTTATGCTGCGTGCGCGATCGCGCTTCGATGCCACGGAAAACCACGTCCGTATGCCACCGATCGTCAAGTGCAACTACCAGCGGACAGACCGCACGAAACATACTAAACCTGTCGGAGCGCGCCGGCTCCAAAGGGGTGGGGCTGCGCGAGCCGCTTGATGGCGGTGTGCGCGCACCAACGGTTACGCCGCGAGGGCATGTTGTGTTCGCTTGTTGGTTGTTGAAATTGGGTGATCTCCTGGGAGTGCATAAAAAAGCTCCCTGCGACATGCGGGATTCGCAAACGACAAGTGCGTCTCGCATTCGCCTAAAGGATAATGTTGCTGTTGTAACGTGCTTTCAAGTTACTCTCTTTTTCGTTTCGTTTGCTAGCAAAGGATGCTATGTTATAAAAATCGTTCACCAACCCAATTTTTTAACACTTTAAGACCATACTCTAGAAAAATAAGGGGTATGATACATGCTCTTAATTCACCTTCCATACTTGTTTCTAACGTATCGAAAAGTAAAACCCGCGTGTAAAATACATCGACGATCTAGTTCATGAACGCGCGCGCGTGCGCGAAAGGTTCAGCTGAACAATAAAAGCTCACGGTTACAACGAGCTTTTACTGTGACGTCAGTAGTGCTGACATATGTGCTGTACGCGCTTGCTGCTCTTCAGCGCGTGGCATGGCGGGATTTCACTTTTGTTTCCACTAAACCATTGACCGCCGTGGAGGTCGATGTTAGCAGGGCAAGGTTTGGATGTCCTTCTTCAGTAGACCAAGCATTAGCGGTGCCGAACGATCTACGGTCTGCCTTCTAATTGAGTTCTTCTGCTACGCTACTAACCTACAAACCTGTATGCATGGCATGTAGCTAGAACCGAATCGTGCAGGTCAATATCGTTAACGTACAACGCTAACGAGTATATCGTGCAATTGATTGCCTGCTGACGGGGAAGTAGAGTAGATCATAAGAAATTTTCGTCTGAAAAATGCATTTGACCGTTTTCAAAGAATTTTGGAACATGGTTTTGTAGGCAACATGTTTTTAATTATCGTCGGCCTCTGCAAATCTATCTGGATGATAATCTGAATCTGAAGGAGCCTAATCCGGTGAAATCTGGATAGCTAAGGAAAAGACACGTCTGAAACGAATGCAACATGAAAAATTGTTTGTTCAATGTCCTTAGCCTATCAATGGTTTTTTTTTATCTTCAATAACCATTATCTATTTTATGGCTTCTTTATATGTGCTTTATTATTTAGGGGCTGAGGCTACCACCATAAACTTGGATTTTGTTTCGTTTTGTATTATAACCGTAACGCAAGGTTACTCTTCGACCAACTACATCTACATTTCTCAGCATATATTGAAGAATTGGGTTAACTTGAAGAAGATACTCCCGAAGATTGCAACACATAAGCCACCAAAGGCCCTCTCTATCGTGAATGGCGGTTCTATCCACGAATCTCTTTATTTCTTCGAAAAAATGCTTCTTAACCAACTGTCCATATTATAAATCTAAGTCAATAAACGATGGTAATTTCTATTTTCTGTCTATCAAACTATGAAATTTTAGGCGTAGGAAATGGTAATAAATTAAAGCTACGGTACATTTTTGCCAATATATTGGGTGGTCGAAAAAGTCTTTCCGTGTTTTTGATCAAACTTCAAATGATGTTTTTCATTATTTCTTAATAACTTTATTCAACCAAATGTTTTCCGTGTTGGTTACCCATCTTTTGTCATTTTTCGGCTGAAGACATTATTCATATCGTGTAAAAATTCCGTGAGTTATCGGTGTAAAACTTTCAAGTGTATTTTTTATACGCTTCTCTTGAAGCCAGCATTACTCTATCAAGGGAATTTTGCATGAAACAAAACAAATAGTTTTCCGATAGTGCAAGGTCAGGGCTATACAGTGGATGCATCAAAACCTTCCTACCAAGTTTTCCAAGTTCTTGGCGAGTTATCAAAGATGTGTGCCGTTTAGCGTGGTCCTGATGCAAGACGGTGCCCTCGGTGTTGATCAGTTCTGGCTGTTTTTCCATGATTGCTTGCCTCAATCTCATCAGTTGTTGACAGTAAAGAGTAGATTCAATCGTTTGGCCAGGCTAGAGAAGCTCATAATGGATGATTCTATTCCAATCCCACCAGTTTGTTTAGCTTCACCTTTTTTGCACATTATTGTCGTATTTGATCCACTTTTCGACTTCTGTTACCATTTGCTTCATGAATGGTTGCTGATTTCATCTTGATTTCATTTTGTTTCATAAAACAATCGCAGATGTTAATTCGAACCAATAAAATTTTCGCATAGAATTCATGTAATATCCATACATCGATCTTCTTTTTGTAGCCAGCTATTTTTAAATGGCCCAAAGCCGGTTGATGATGAATGTTTAGTTCCTTGGCTATGTCATAGCTTCCTATGTGACGGTCATGGTCAATCTTTTCTAAAATTTTATCAACTTTTGATAGGTCTACCAGAGCGGAGTAAATCTTTCACATTGAAATTTCCAGAATGAAGGCGAGTGAACTATTGCTGTGCTATACGAACTGATACAGCATCGTCCCCGCAAACAGCAAAATTTGATTGGTGGCTTGCGTGAACATTCTTCTCTTTTTTTATAAAAGAATTTCAAAATGTAGCGAATTTCTTCATTATTTCCATACATTTTTGAACAGCTATAACTTTTTTCCAACTTCTCCAAATTTAGTTTGGTTTTGACTAAATGACACTTAAAATGTCACCGAAAACGCCCCAGTATTATATGAGATAATGTGATAAACAACAGTGAAGGTAGACGACTTCAAAGACACCTATTGCCAAAATTCGAAAAACTTTTTCGACAAACCAATATTATAGTCTGAATAAGGGATAACAAAAACCAACTTATCCTAGGTAATCATCGACATGATCCTGGCCGCATTTACCCGCACCAAGTATCTTTACCTATCGTCCCGATGCTGCCGTTTTTATGCGGGTATATCGTTGTTCTTTGATGATCTTGCTGCGATGATGCCGCACGCTACCGGGCAGAGAAGTTTCGACGTGTTGTCCTTAAAAAACCTTCTCCTAAGGTAAAGAGACCGTCGCAAATGGATGACTATTTTGCACGGTTTTCCCATATTTTTACAACAAAGCCTTATGCTGCACCAATGTTGCATTCTTTGGAGGTTGTTATAGCATCCCTCTGATGAAGTGTGCTGCCGGTAAACTGTAACTTTACTATCCTTACCATTAAATTTCTGGAGTTCAGTTTGCCGATGCCCCTAGGGATACGGCCTTAATATAAACTCTTCTATTCCTCATTATTATCCTCACTAGCAGCGTGATAGTTTATCAGGACGGTGTTTGACAATCTATCTCACAAGCGAATGGCGCACAGCTTTTCATCTATAGCCATCTGAACTGTATGGTAGTTAGCTTCATAAAATTGACCTAAGGTGAAGCCCGTTCCAAAAATGTGGTGTTCTGTGGTGTGGGCTTAGAAATATCGAAGCTATTGAAGCTTATGCCCAAGCTATACCCCAAACACCGCTCTCCAGCAAGCGTATCTCTAGATACGTTTTATTGGCCATTTTTAAAAGGTTTTGAGTTGCAGGGCGATGTACATCGCTTGGCCCTGGACTAGGGCCATCCACATTCGGCTTTTTTTTCTCAGCTTCCTTGGCCTTTCTTTACTTGATCCCTCTACCATTTTCAGGATGGTACCGTAGGAGAGATTCTGTTGGTGTTTTATTCACCCGTTTGCTCTACGCATTTACTATCAGATGTCTTAAAAACTATATAACTGCCGCAATTGCTTACCATACTACCCTGAAGGTCTTAAATGTGTGAGCGGTCACGCGCTGATAGGCGTCTATTAATGTCTTATCTTACTTCATTTAAAGCCACCTTGTAAATGTAGAACACCAAACGGAAGATATTCGTGAAACTGTTTATTGTAGTTTCATAATTGAGAAACAAATAACACGTCCTTAGAGTAAATTAAAGACACTGAAATTGCAATTTAAAAGAACACTTGTAGCTACCGGTGATGGCATGCGTATGTGTATATAACGCTTATTTTGCAGAAGTCACTTATGTCGGTTACTCACACATCGCGTAACCACTAAATTCGAGGTGGAATGCAGTGTTTTTTTTTTTTACCGCTTCGACTATCTATGTCATGCTCAGTTTGCACTGTATGAGTGGTCGATTACACGCATTTGTGGATGTAGTGGCTGAATATTACTTTGGGGTGTTACAGGAACCAGCGAGGGCATGTTACGATGTTGCTCGCCCGGTATCGAAAGCCTGGGGAGGTCGCCTCCTTCTACAGCATTAGCATTGGATATCTGCCAAACAGTCTTTCCACTCAGCCTGTCGGTTTGAGTCACGATCTTGACGGTTCCACCGGATGTTGATACCGGCCCACTACGGGTTAAAATGTGCAAAGGTATACTAGCGGATCTGTAGTTCAATCGAACTCCAGGCACTGCCGTAACAGTCGAGTCAGCCGGTACATTTAAAGGAAGCGGATTTATCGCAGTGTTTCCGGAACGGATCATACATGAACCGTAATTTGTTGGAGTGCTAACTATCGGTACATTATTATTTTGTAATGTCGATTGCGCTGACGGCGCTGCATTGTGGGGTGAAACATATCGACTTTCCAAAATGTTGTTAACCGGTATTTGAGTAATTGGATAGATTCTTGTTTCCATGTTAGTGTTCGATTGGCCGCATTGTTCATTTTGAAGCATCTGTCGCACGTTCGCAACACAGACGCTTTTCCTGCGTTTCATACCGGGTTTCTGTACCGCTGTCGACAACATATCTGCATCAGCCATGCTAGTCTGCTGCTGCTGCTGCTGCAAGGCAAAACTTTCTGTCGTTCCATTTGACCTAGCCGGCTGTAATGCAGAAGAGCGATTGATACCAGCATCGCCCGATATTTGGGGAAACCCTTCCGCCACCGGCGCTCCGTTGACGTTACTGACAACCGAGTTGCTCCATGGATCAACCCGTAGCATCGTATTGTTACGAATAGCAGCAAATTCATCGCATTCCTTAGAAGAATCGAACAAATTGGAGCTGACACGTATCAGAGAGGTATTGAAAACGCTGTGTCGCCGCTTCGGAATGCCCGGTTTGCTGGCCCGCAGTTCCGAAACTCTGCTGTGAACCGAGGGACTCGCTGCCACAGTTTCGCTGGGAGGCAAACTGGACGTCCCCATACCTGTTGTTGTCGGCGTGGTCATTGCAGTCGTACACATCGTAGAGTTTGTCGTGGGCACGGACACGGTAAGGCCAGCTGTTGTAGCCGCATTGCTCTCGGCTATAGCTAAAGCATTGGCCGTGGTCGCAGTTTTTGGTGATATATCTACCTCTGGCTGAATAACATTTACGCGATTTAAGAGTCTAATTTTAATCCGAGGGAGTTGTAGCGGTGCATCTGGTCCTCGTTTCCTATTGATAGTGTTGCCTTGATTGTCCAGCATTTCGTTCCGTGAAGCAGGACGTTCCTTAGTTCCTGACGTTGATGGCTTAGCGGCAGATTCTCGACGATCGGATTTTTCCGGGGCCACATTTCTTTTATCCTTACTCTGAGCTCCATCGTTTGTCCGCACGTCCGCATTGCTGCTATGCGGTGCTGTCGTATGTTTCGGAGCACTTGGTTTTTCTGGTCCACGATTAACAATATTGTCCGGACTTTGGTTTGAAGCGGTATTGTTCGATGCATTTCGAAACTTGAGTAAGTAGTGTCTCAGTGGTTCAGCAATATTTACAGTGTCACTTGTTTTGTTGGAAGGTTTGCTGTTTCCCCATCTGCTGTAGTCCCTATCGTTTGGAGATCGATTTAACGATAGGGTATTATCAGAGTGTTTAGTTGCACCACTTCTACCGGGGCTTACCGACCACGTACGGTCTGCATTTTTGGATTTCGTTGGCTCCCGCCCTTCGGTGGATCGTTTTGATGAGTCCGTTCTGGACCTGCTGGACGATTCGACAGAGATTGATCCGCGGTTCTCACCTGAATCAACACTGACATTAACTCGATGCGACGAAATTTCTCGCGAATGAGTAGCCTGCGGCTTGGGCAACAATGGATGCTGACGCGGATCGCGGTTTTTTGCATTTGAAGCAGCTGATTCCTTGGAACTCCTACGGGATTCCGGATGACGAGTCTCACTCCGAGCTGAGCCGGACCTGTCGATAGACTTTGAAGACGATGAACGCTGACTGGGAGCATTTGGCGTAGTTGATGCATTGGCGCCCCTATTATGATTTCCGGATTCCGAAGTACGAGTCTCACTCCGAGCCGATCCGGATTTGTCGATGGGTTTTGACGAAGATGAACGCTGACGCGGATCGTTACTTTTAGCATTTGATGTGGTTGAATCCTTCGAACTCCTACTGCAGTTCCCGGAATCCGAATTACGATTCTCATTCCGAGCCGTACCGGACTTGTCGCTTGAACGTTGATCCAAGCCTTTCGCTGAGTTTTTCGGCTTTGGCGTGGATTGCTCCGATGCACTGCGAGATGATCGACGGCTGCCATCCTTGGCGTTGTCCTCGGCGTTTGATCCTTTAGACGCTTTATCGTTTGTCGGAGTTTGCGTAGAATCCGAGGCACCCTTTTCCGTACTAGGGATCCGGTTATCCGAGGGTTTGGTGGCTGCATTTCGCCTTGGACTTTCTGTCGTTGCCTGCTGTTTGTGGTGAGCAGCACGAGATCCCTCGGTACTGTTTTTTTCGGTTCGTGATTCACTGTCTTTGATCGCAGTTTGCGTTGGCTCTTTTGATGGCTGTTTTTCTCTAGACGCCAGGGCGGAGTCCTTCGATACGCCGGAAGCCGTGGGTATCGCAACAGTTTGCGCATTGCGTAGTATTTTGGCGTTGTTCTCCAGAACACGCATTTTCTCCCGATCATATAGTTTTATCTGTGCGTTAAAGTCCAGCGTATCCTTGAGACAAACGCTGCACACGCGGGTTGTACTTCCATCGTTCGGCGTCACCTACAATAGGAAAACTATCAGTAAGCACAGGAATCCTTAAGATCCAAAACCTTACCTCGATGTTGTACAGCTCCAAAACTACGCCGTTTAGCTTCGGTATAGAAAACACATCCACCAAACCGACTTCTGTGCCGCTGTACAAGCACAACCGGCAGCATTGTTCATACAATCTTTTGCCCATTCTGTGACGAGCGGTCTTTATCAAAAGAATCAAAAGGATTATTTGGTTTTTATAATTATCGAAGCGTTTATCGAGCATAAAGCGCCAGATAGACGAGCGTGCGATTCCCAGGTAACACCTCACTATGGAGATACTGAGATTTTTCCCCATAGTGAGAAACACGCTCACTACCCAGTATGCAGCGAGAAGAATTCTCACTATACCCAGTGTGCAATGAGTGGACCCCTCTACCTGCGACGCAGCGACAGGAAGGCTGAGGAGGTTGAAAACGAAACCCCCGCGGCCTGCGACGGGGTCGAGGAAGGGGCAAATGCAACGCTCACTATGGAACCGCTCGTAGGCAGCGGGGGAAAGAGCGGAAGAAGCCGCGAGGAGGAGGAGGTTTCGCGCGCGAGCTTGTGGGACGCGGCTACGGAGGGGGAAGGGTGGAATGGGAGGAGAAAAAGAGCGAACGAAAACGAACGCGAGGTTGTGGGTTTCGATTACGAGGGGTGGAAAGGGCGCAATAGTCGAGGGGCGATTCGAACGGCAGCGCGCAAGAGAAGGTTGTTAGAAAAGTTAACAAATATAGATACAAAGTGATTGTGATACTCTAGGTGTTGACTGCAATCCGCAAAGTAAGTTAAAACAACATTACGTTGCCCTGTAAGTGATCTAATGTTTTGATGTTTTCTTTCTCTCCGACATGTGCTCGAGCATTGTGCATTGATGAAGAAACCGCGCTGGCGAACGGTGCACGCCACTAGAGCGACGCCAGCACGCACCATACCAACGCGCGACACCACGGCGCGCGTCAGAACGTATCGAAGTGTTGATGTGTGTAATAGAAAAATAAATTCCACCACGCGTGGCCTACTAGAACGCACACAAATGCATTTTAATGCGCCATGATGGCGTCGGTAGAAAAGAAAGAAAAGGGAGAAGAAAGGAGAGGGAGGAGAAAGAAAGAGGGGCGGGGGCACGAAGGCCACGTTCGGGTTTCCGAAGTTGATCTTATTTCCTATGGGCCCCTGGAACGTAGGTTGAACTTTCCGAAGACCGATTATATGGAATCGTTGTTTGAAAAGGTCAACCTACGGTGTTCAAAAGGTCAACTCTCTATAGTGAAATTTTTTGAGATTTCTATAGTGAGAATTCTTCTCACGGCTGGGTTTTTAGCCAGATTTTTAATGTGAGAATTCTTCTCTCTGTTCACTGGGTAGTTAGAGTGTTTCTCACTATGGGAAAAAAACTCAGTATCTCGATAGTGAGTGGTTACCTGGGAATCGCACGCTCGTCTATCTGGTGCTTGAGAGTGAGATTTTGAGGAGTGAGAAGCCGTGGCCACACGGGGCGAAAACTCTAGCGCAAACGAAAAAATTAATGCCAAAACGTTTACGCTTGCCGTTTACATGCTGTCAAACGATTATTGGTCCGTGGAGCGTAAAACCTAGCGTAAAAGCTTTTTGCAAACGGTAGGGCTCACAATATGTTCTTTTTGTGGTTTACATCGACAGTGAGTGATCATTGCTAGTGTATTCAATCCTTTTCTTCAAAAAAACGATTTTAATTTCCTCAACCCGGCCATGTAAACATATCGAAGCGCAAAAGTTTTGGCATTAATTTTTTCGTTTGCGCTAGAGTTTTCGCCCCGTGTGGCCACGGCTAGACAGTTTTACCTTTCCGTTTCCAAGAAAGTGCTAAAATCTGCAGTAGTAAAAAAAATTGAAATTTCTGCCGAAATTTAAGTAACGATAACGAACGATAAAATCGACGATCGCGCAAAAAATACAAAGTATGTCCTAAAGTATGGTCTAACAACAACCACCGTTGGAATACGGGCCAAGCAAGTTCCACAGAAGTCCGCAGGATTTGGCTATGGTTTAGTCTTTCTTTATTTTATCGAGGATAACGGTGCAACGAGACGAAACGCTGATTAGGTGTTCGTTAGTTCATGTTCTTTATTACACACATGCAAGGTCCGTTGTTCTTTAGGTATTGTTGCAAGATTCTTGATTTCTCTGTCGCGGCACAACACCGATGTTGTATTTGAACTTTATATAGAATCTAGCTATACTTGGCTGCGATCTGTACCGGTGTTCGAATGTGTGCATGTTCGTCCAAATGTATAAATGGTAAGCATCAATCTGAGAGACTGCGTGGCTTAACGATGACGAATTCAAATTCATAGATATACGGACGAATGAGTCGAATCTAGTTTTCATAAATTATCGCCCAAAATGCTACTGTGCGGGGTTCAGTCGAAACGACTCTTTCTAGTCCAAATTATAACATAGATACAGTTGATTCGATTTCAGGATTACAAAGGAACGTATATTTCTGCGCACGATTTCCTTCGCCATTACCGCTTTCCTGGCGTGCTTGCTTCCGCACGCTATCAACTGCTTGCTTCCCTCTCCTTTCTATATACGCTATCAACTTCCTTCTTCTCCGCAAAAAAGCTCATTCCAGTGTACGGTGAAAATACAATACTAAACTGCTCTAGCGTAATCATATTATTTAGCTATCTTCTCTCGCAGCGGCTGAGTGAAAGACACATTCAGTAAACGACTGATGGCAGGGAAAAGGCGCAAGCAGTGTGTGGTAAGTTAAGACTACTATTAGATAGGCGAAAAAAAAATACATTCCTGGAAGAGAAGAATATTAGCACTCCTGGCTGTGAACGATGAGTGGGGAGGGGGGGTCTAGCATTTAAATTGCAACTACGAATTAAGGGACAGGTGTGGTTGTCTCGTGAATGGCGACGAAAAAGGGGGAGCGAAAAAATCAATTCAATAACTAATTGAGGATATGAAGAATAGAATGACACCAACCAAAAAACACAAAAACGGATCGGAGGAGGCGATGAAAGAAGTCATCGGCACCTTGCTGCTCCCTCCTCCTGGCTATTAAATCCTGACCACATTTAGCTATCTGTTTTAGTGTATACAATCTGTTCTCCCGCTAAACATCACCCTTCCCAGCTCTCTCTCTAAGGCTTAAAAAAACAACTTCAGCCACAATGAACGTAGAACCGGAGGATTTTTCTGCTGCTGCAGTTTGAGACATACATGACGACCCCGCTACGACGCACCGGTGGCGGCCACGGGGTCTGCTGTATGTTGCGTATGCGTCTTTCGCTTTCAAAGCGATCTCTCAAGTATAAGTACGAAACTAAAAGTGGGTTTGCCGTAACAAGAAAACAGAGAATCCCATTTTACTACTATACCTTAAAGCCATTCCTGCATGCAGTGGTTACTGTGAGGGGCTTTTCTTTTACTTATGAAATGGAAATAGTAAACGAGAGTGTGCTGT
>NC_064875.1:29423438-29500938 GCF_943734745.1 Anopheles darlingi | reverse complement strand
ACGCGACGCGAAGCTATAAGCGCACATTTAATTCGAAGACGCAGACACTGCCATCTGCCGATGTGAGCTGATGGGCGAGGTGGTGGTAAGAGGAAGGTGGTGTCCCACCTGTGCACTCGAGAAACGTGGTGCAACGCGACGATGAGATGCTGCTGTTGTCCCTCCGGCGACATGGCCTGTGAAAGGTAATATAAATTTCACCTAGCAACCCCTCGCGATGGCAACCGATGGCAGACAGACTACTGCACATGGATACGACAGACAGGATAGCCTTGCTTGGAACAGAAACAGTACGAACCGTGACACTTTGCCGATGACGAAGATTCCGTTCACCAGCACACAGGAGGGGCGCGGGCAAGTGTAAAATATTATCCTAAGGTCATTTGCGTTGCGTGAAATACAGTCTCGATGACACATATGGGGTCTCTCTTGGCGGTGCCGCCAGACATCGGCTACAACATGGGAATTGGCGCAGTTATAAACAACTGGAAAGGTATGGAGGAGAACATTTCGCACGTGGGAAGACAATTGATCATCTTCTCACTCTATCGAGCACGTGTGAATGTAACTTAAATGGTCTAATAGTGAAAATAGTTTTACAAAGCAAAGCTTTGGATGGTAGATAAGAGGGACATATTATTGGCTGACTGCTAAGGCACCTTCGCAACGATACTTCGCATACCAGCCAGTGCAGAAGAGAGGGTTGCTCTGATGATAAGTTCATAGAGCACAGACACACACGCACACCCCGGGCTACTACGAAAGTGTGCAAAAGCTAGTACCGTATAAGGACACATCGCGTTGTCGTAGAGCAGCAACAGCTGGTGCTGCTTCTGCGGTCACACAACGCGATGTACGGCGCGATTGGTTTGTGGCTTGTAGCCAGCCTCCTGTCTGCCTGCTCCTTCCTCTACACATCTCGCACCAACATCTTCGATATGCTCTATCAACCCGGGGCGACCCTGGGAAACCCCTCCAAATAGATATGCAGGGCATGGGAAAAATGATTATCACAGTCGCTCTCAAAGGGGGCTTAACCAAAAAAATTAGGCATTCCTAGAGTGTTCCGTGTGATCACAGGATTCCAAAATTCAAAAAGGTTGCTGTCAAACGGGACATGTGGCTGGTGCTCTATAGGTGATCGAGCAACGCCACCGGACGACAACTTGATCTGACCTTTCTCGGCTTATCGGTGCTAGCGATCATGAATAACCATCGTCGTCGTCGTCGATCGATGTACAATCCTCATGGGGGGACGGGTACGCACATATGCCACCCTTAGCAGGCAAAACTCTTTGATAATGTACCATGTGTGTATCACCTTCGCGACATGCAGAGATATGCAAGGACCATTTGGCGGGGGACATCAGTGAATCTAAGGGTAAAAATGCTTATGAACTGAAGCAATTCTCATTAAAGCCGTCTAGTAACAGGAGGTTGATGATAATTATGAAATAATTTAAGTGTCTTCTCTTTGATTTCCTTCAGAAATTTGGACAAAAATACGCACGTGGCTGCTCTGTGTGAAGCTTTCTAGGCAACGTGATTTAAAAAAATGTTTTGTAAAATTTAGTGTTGGTTTGTAGTGTTTAGTGTAGTGTTTATCAAAAAACCAAAGATTGTCGCCAGTGTGATGACCGGATTAATGGTTGACTAGTAATTTTCTCACATCAAAAAACATGAAGAATTGTAGAGTCATCCTTAATATTTTCGTTGAAACAGAGTTCGGGTGCTGCATCATCCTAGTACGCTGTGAAGCACACATTCATTACGTGGTCTTGGTCGTGTGTCAACCCCGTCTGGAGCCTTTCGCCTTTTGGCCGCGGCCCCAGACATTGCGGGTTGCAGGGGGAGGGGAGGGGCGCCAGTCAGCTGGCATGCAGTGATGTGTCCCTACAATATCCCTATGGCATCGTTGCAATCAAGGGAAAATCGATTTTCACACCAGGAATCTTCTCGAACATTTGCAGGTTATGTTGTGCGCGCCTGCACCGTGTGCTAGCCGAGCGACCTGCGAAGCGAAACATGAAGCCGAACTGTCAGTCGCAAGAACAGCCCCGAGAGCTCCTCCGGAAAGAAGAAAAGTGGATGCTTACGGGGAGAGCGGCACTTGTGTGGCCAAGAACGGTAGCAGAACCCTAAGCACGAGTTCTAAATGGACAATTTTACATAATCACGGCAGCGGTTGAATCCCCTTCCGCTCTGAGCGCCTGGTAACAACACGCGCACAGCTCCGCCCCTCGCAACAGCCCCCCTCCCTGGCCCGAGATATCAGCGAGACAACCTTTTTCCTAGAACCCCTCGTACTTACGGTGTGGCCCGCAAACTGTAATCATTCGCGATGGTTTCGATGCCGCCGGCCTTCGCCACCGCCACATAACACGACTCATTGCCGAAATCCAACCCAATCACCGACATTTCGTGGTTTTGGGCAGAAGATTACTCCAGGAACAGACGACACAGCAAACTTCACTTCACTTCACTTCACTCAACCACCGCACAGCGCGCACGCAATCACTCCTAGACACCACTTAGAACTCGGAGGGAGCACCTTCCAGCGACAGAACTTCTGCGGCCACAGTTTGTCGTGCGCTTTTCCGCGTTCCACCACCTGAACCCTGTTCGATTAAACCAAGTAAATTCGTTTTCTTTAATCGTATTCACCGTTTTACCGCACTGCGAAACGATTTGCGATCGGAGGAAGCTTGGCGAAACCGGTCGATGTTTCTCGAAAGTTGCTGAATGTGCTGACATTTGGGTTTGTCAGCATTTTCGAGGTTGACAGGCCACCCGGTCACGCACACTTTTACACCGGTTTAGGGCCCGCAGACACTGGAAGCGTAACGGAACGAGCGTAAAATATATTGTGAAATATTGTGAACCACAAAGCCAGCTATTTGATTGCGATTCTATTGCTTTTGGTTTATCCAAATTATCTATCTTCTTCTGTTCTGCGCCTTTGCTTTGACTTTGGGTACCTGTAAACGAGGCTTATGGAAAATTACAGATCCTGTGTGCCGGAACCTTCAGCCACTTCAGTGGTGATTTTTCTTAAAGAATTCGAAAAAATTAACGAACCAGTTTTTGCAAGCAGCTATACTTTACTATTCACACTCCATAGATCTCGTGCTGAACACATTTCCGAATTTGTAATTAAACCAACACGTGTTTTACTTGTAACGCATTTTTTCAGATCCTTGTCACAGCACGTTTCACTTCGATTCGAGGACTTACGCAAACCACGTTGCGCAAATGCTTATATAGTTTACCGAACATTCCGGAACATTCGAGAAAGTTCCCGAAAACTTCTACAAATAATCGATGTAACGGCAATTGTTTTCAAATTTTGGAATTATTTACAAAAAAAGCCGCGATGAATTAGCACTAAAAGATATGGCCGTATAAGCCACATCATATTTTTATCGAGCCATTTTGCATAACAAACCGGACAGAATTAATGCAAGATCAAAACCGCAAAAGGCTAAATTGAGCAACAAGTTGATGTAGAAAAGAATCACCGAGTCACCTGCTGCCTCCTGAATTTCGTTTCCATGCGGTCACAGCATCCCTTAGTTTAATGCATTACGTGTTTGTACAAAGTGGCAAAAAGAAGAAAGAGAAATCATGGGGCTAGCAGAGGACGAGGTCGCTGAAGTGCAGAGACTTTGCGAAAATGTGTTGCCGAAATCGAAGCTGATCACTTGTCTCTCTTCGCTGGTAAGAATTGTGGTTGGTTTGATAATTCCCACTCTAATCATGTTTACATAATTTCAGATCCGTGTTGATCTTCATCACACGAAAAGCCGGCAGCTAACGATTTGTATTCGGTTCCCGCAGCACTATCCCTCAGAGAAGCTTCTATTAGAATTCAAAAGCAAAACCATGCCAGACGTATTTCTTGAGCGGTTTCTTACCATCTGCGACTCGAAGCTCACGGAGTTTACCGGGCGGCCACAGGTGATGAATATACTTAAATTCATCGACGGATACCTGTCGGAGAATCCTCTGTGCATTGTACTGGACGAGATTCAAAACCTTCGCCAGATGTTACCGAATGCCAACGATTTGAAACTGAAACAAAAGACATCAACGGTTAGCGTGGCGGCCCGTGGTGGCCAGTATTTCTTCACTGGCAAATTCACTGTTCCCGAAAGCTATCCCGCGGAACGAGTCCAATGGGAAACCTTCGAATGCAACCTACCGGCACCGCTGGTGCTCTTCGTTAATGGGCAGGCAAAGGAAATCGCTCGGCAATGCGTGGAAGCCCCTCTTCGAAAGCTAAAAGCCAACGAAACATTTCACGTTAAGCAAAGCCTCCAGCGAACGCTTGGCTTTATCATAGCGGCATTGCAGGATTTTCCGAACGAAAAGTGCCCCATCTGCTTAACCTGCTGCTTGCCGGCTTGTCCAACGCAGATTATCACACAGGACGACAGTGACTCGTTTGTGGTGCGCATGTTCTGTGGCCACATTTACCACCAGGGTTGCCTGAAGCGCTACATGAGCGAACCACCGTTTCCCGAGGGAGGCAAACTGTGTCCAGCGCCAAAGAAACATCCACGCAGCGATCGACGTGCGAACGATCTGCAGTACTATGAGCAACTCAAAACGCAACAAGCGGAGGTAGTCTGCGGCCAGCGAGTAACGCATGATAGGTGGGGCTTGAATAATGTAAAGTCCGCGGAGGCTAAATGGGCACACCAGCAGGCTAGAATAAGGGAACTGGAAGAAGTGATTGATTTCTTGCAGTAGACATTTGCTAATAAATTTTTCGCAAACTTTGTTTGAGTTTGCTCCACTCATTCATGAAAAAGTCAGAAAATTGAATGCATTGTAATAAATGTAATGGTTTGTGCCGTTTTCGCAAACAGTTCTTGTAAAAGTATGCTCTCCATTATTTCTTAGATCCAAGTAATACGTCAGCATGATCCTTTTTGCAGAAGAAGTGTCTTATATAGTTTTCGTGAAACCACTCGCATGAAAAATGTCTTCTAATCTATGTTTTCAAATCAGTCACACTCAAAAACTTCTTTAAACCCATTTATTGAAACATTAATAGCTATAGTTAGCAGAAGAAAGGCTAGTGCTGGAGAACCAATCGAAAAAGGAGAAAAAAACAGTATAAGAAATAAAAATACCAGCAAATACTATTTGGGATTAAATTTGCGACATATGGTCTTAGTAGCCGGTCTCTAAAATAGCAGACGGCTATATCCTCAGAGCAGATGGCTAGCGAAGGCCCAGGATGCTGGATTAAATATTCGTTCCGGGGTAAATCCTCAATGAAGAAGAAAAAGAAGAAGGCACAAACCGAAGTTTAAGTATGTTAAATAAAGTATGCGAAATGATCGTATGAGCTCTAAATTTATCAATAAATGACAAAAGTGAAATATACATAAGACAACGTAATAACAATAACGATATGATTGTTTATCTTGGCCCACCCCCCCCCCCCCCGCGAATTCATTCAGAAGATATTCAGACGGAAAAAGGGCAGCAAGATAACGGAACTTTGCAAATGGATGCCGTTGTGTAATGACCTTTCGATCAGTATCGTATCGACTGGCAATATGTTTCGCCAGCCGCATAAGGTAAACGGATTGATGGTAGCTATTGATAAGCGTAGCTATTCTTAATGGCACCAACCAACGGTGTCCTGCTTACATCACATTACAGTCAATTACATGCTTCTTTTCTACTATTACCTGCAGCACCTTCATATATCAAACGCGACGATGTTGTAATGCAGCGCGGCAATAGCGCTATAGTCTGCGAAGTGTCCTGCCAGGGGGTCCCTGTGGTGATCTGGAAGCATCGTTAGCAGCAGTTTCCCTTCGACGCAGCGTATCGATTTCAAAATGGCTCCGGGTACGGAGACCGTACCCTTGCTTTACCAGCCCCCTCGTGTGTCTCCCCTCCCGAGAGGGCTAGAAAGACGGGTACGGTAGTGGTAATTGAGTTATTGGATTCCAATTAATCGACCTCAACTATGGTGCTGTCCACGCTAGCTGTCAGCTCCGAACAAAACGTCTAGCGTCCTCTATGGTCCGCCTCTCTGCTTCGAGCATCGCATCATCCGAAAACTTGTTATGCTAATAATGCTCGCGATCGTTGGCGTCACAGTCAGATCCCCTGCCAGCGGTGCAAATCGAATCAGGCAATAAGGAGCTTCCATTTCTGTGGTCAATTCAATCTTGTTTCTGTTCTCTATACTGCATGTTAAATAGTGCCGTCGACTCAACTCTTGCTGTGGGAGCCTCGTAACCTCGCCGGACGAACCGGCGACAGGCTCCCTCCCGAACCGTCAAGGTGATGTGCGGTGAGCGACCGATTGCCAACCGGACTACACCGACGAACAGGAAGTCAGGTGCTGCATTCTCGACGAATAGGCAATGGCGATCGAACGGTAGCGATGTACTTGATTCCCCATAAGCCTCCATATTGATCAGATTCTTCAGTTCTTCAGCTGAAAACACTTCCTACTAAAATAACAATTGTAGGAAGAAGGTGCTTCCTTCTTGCGAGTACAATCCTGATCTAGATAATGCTGATTATTCTGACAGGAAAGGACGATGGACTAGCATGAATGGACAACCGTGCACCAAGCGTACCGGATGATCTGCGGCGTATTAATTCGCAAAACCTTGACACGTCATCCGCCGTGACCCGCATCCTGTGTGTCAGGCACCGTATGCAGATAGAGAGAACTTTTGCAACCTCGCTGATTGTGGTGATGTATGGTTTTCATATTTTTGATCAATTTAAAATCATCATACGTTGCTGTGGCCCTCACCATCGCCGTACTGTGCGCAACGGAAACGCACAGCGCAGCGTGAAGAGCTCGGAATATCCTGTGGTTTTTGATTTATGGCACGAAAAGTGATACCGAGCGCGTGGCCCAGCCTACGCCATGCACACCGCTGCCACCATGTCTGTCTGGACAGCCACGAAAATGATCCTGGGACCAATGGCTGGACGGGAACGATTGGTCTTTCGGGTATGTACCGGAACACAGCTGGAGCACCGTGATCGATCAGGCCCAAGCCAAACCAAGCCGAAGATATGAATTATGACGCACCATTAGGCTTCATTCAAAATGTAAATGCATTTTTTTGCAAGATATTCCTACGGCAGAAAATGTCACCTTGCAGCAGCAGCTAGCAGTAACTGCATCTTCTAGCCGCCATATTGATAACCAATCGCGGAGGGTACGCGTTTGCATTTTTGCACCACGTCCATTTATTAAAACCACGTCAAGGTAAGTTATTGGGAATCGTCTTCTCTCAAGTTACACTTTGCTTCACACGCTCCAGACTATCGAGGGATTGGCATAGGAACTAAAATGGTGTGGCAAAAAAAACGGCTAATTGAGTAGCACATTGCAAATGATGGCCGAAAATCGTTCTCTCTCGCGTTCATTCGGATGCCGCATCATCGTGACCGACCGGGCTCATACCGGGGTGACACTTTATGAAATGCAGATTGCAGATCATGCATACCAACGATGTTAGCTGTCGGCAACTGTCCAGACGAACGCACGTCGAAAGAAAGCAACCGTCTCGAGACCGTATTGTTTTCTAATAACCATCACGACCGGTGCGAAAAACGAACATCATAAATTCGCACAAACACACAACACAAAAAAACGAGGCGCGCGTCACCTACCCCCGATCGCGATCGTGCTGCTTACGCCAAATGCACAAACGGGGTGCACAGAGCGGAGCGGAGAGAAGGATAAAAAAAAAACAACACTCACATGTTAACGTAAACGTTATTATAATTGGATTCAGACAAAATGGTTTATTGACTGCGCGTATTCGCGTGGCTAATGCTGATGGGAGTGCGCGGGACGTGATGATAAATTTTAAAATGTCCAGACCCGTCCCCACACACACACACACCGAATGACAACCGCCCCTGTTCCCCCGACACCCGGCCGGGGGCGCCATGCATCCATCCCAGTTCCTCCTGTATCGGTATCGCAGCCGCGGTATTGTCGTTGCTGTGCGGCGCTACGGGAGACACTAGAATGCGACGTTAGACGCCTACGAGACCGTTGAGGCAGACTAGTGGTGGATGGGGGAAGTGCGGAGGGTTTGTGGTTGAACAGGGACCACGCGGCCGTGGTCTGGATGGCGCCATTTAAATTGAGCATAATCTACGCGAGAGCGAGAGCCTTTGATGAGCACCGCCAACACGGCAGCCACGGAGCGGACCGTGAGGTTTTTGAAGCAAAATTGTCTCCATATTTTTGGTGTTTTGGGGACTCGCATTGATTCGCTAGTTAATCACATTAGTTCCAGGGCCGGTAGGTAAATGTATGTCGATGGTATTTAAAAATGATACTAACATTATAATGCCCACAGACGCTACTCGCACGGTAGCGATCTGCAAACAGTACTTTGATGACCTTCGCTAGCCCTGTAGCTCAAAAACAGTTTAGCCCTGTAGCTCAAAAACATTAGAAAAAAACATTACCATTGAATGGCTACTTAATTTCTATTCGATATTGATGCAAATTTGCCGATTGGTGGTCAGCCCAAAAATCCCTGAAAGCCGCCGGCAGCGACAACACGCGCTAGAGAAATCAAGGCAAAAAACAAATGCACAACAATGTTGCACAGGAAGCAATATCCATTTGTCAATCGTGGGGCACACGGTAGCTTAGCGGTAGCGCCCACAACCGACCCTCAATTGCATTATCGATATAATTGTTAGCCGTGATAGTAAATCTTGATGTGTCTGCATCGCTGTCTCGAGACCCGACGTCGTGCGCCGTCGTCCTTCTTCAGAGCCCCTTCGGGGGGGGGGGGGGGGGGGGGGGGGGGGGGGATGCTAATGATGGCCGTGTGAATGACGATCACGTACCGGGCGTTATAGGTGGACACGTATGAATTGAACGATTAGAATCGGTATTTAAAACAATAAGATGGTTTTCTCTTCGTGGGTGGTATGTTGTGCCGATAGAGTGCAGAAGTAGAGTATTCGATACGAACATAGGTGTTGAGTAGAGACAGTCCTAGAAACATAGTTTGATGGTTTGAATGAGTTGAAAGCCTTTTCATGTGTGCAGATCAGAAATATAGATCGTTTCATTTGGAGGCTGAGCGTTTTTTAAAGATGGTCACTGAGTTTATTTCATTGGCGAATACTATCTTCCGTCATCGTTTGTGGAAGTTTCATTTCATGTGTATATCAATCAAAATCCGACCCGGATCAGGAATAAAAATTTACGCCTTCTTCGAATAGTTCTGGCAACAAAAAGTGTCATTCATGTGATGTGATTTCTAAATACTTCCATTCCATAGACTTGTAACCACGAGTTTAGAAGATCTAACCAGTGCATAGTAACCAGTGCGCGAAAACAAAGAGACTCTCGTAGTAACTACGAATTCAATGTAATCTATGTAATTATAAAGATTTCATAAAATGTTTTGTCAGTTGAACGACAGAAGTGTCTAGGACTCACAACAATAAATTCGACTGATCCTACACAAATTTATAAGCATTATTCAGCTATCCCATCACTTTCTTTCCATTTAAAATTATTACAATATATTTCACACTTTATTGGTAAAACTACACTCAATAAGATACTCAACTTAAACGAAGGAGTATACAGTGCTACCCAGCGAGTCTACCAACACTTCTATTTAGCAATCGAACCGATAGTGTTTTTTGACTACTCATTATCTTCCATTGATTTCTGGAAAAAGGAGACAAGGCGCCGTTCAAATCGAGGTCATCATCACATAACTACCAGCTTGTTGCATTCGTTTCTAGGTAGTGCAATTGCAGAAAGAGGTAAACGCCTCTCCCCCCCCCCCCCCCCTCCCTAGCACCTTGTCAAATCCGGAATTTGGGCCAAATAAAATGCAGCTATCGAAATGTTTATTTCCGATTGTTTCACCGAAGGATGGTTGTTGTTGAATGGGGACAATCCTCGAAATAGCCCATTAGACGTGATCGCAACACCCGTTAGACATTTATTTGCGTTAAAAAAAAAACAAAAAAAAGTACTCTCAAGATCGTTGTCGGGAGTCAAAAACCCGAAAAAATGGACGTCATTTCGGGTATAATCGCTCATCGCTCTCGAATCAGCTAGCCGGGGCACGTACCGCCATCGAACGCACTTTGACCGACGCGATCACGTTCACGATCTTGGCGAGTGACGGTTTTCGGGATAAAACTACCGAATGCTTTTATAGGCGCCATCGAAATCGGCTCTCGCCGGAGGGGAGAGAGAGAGAGAGGGGGAAAAAAACGCAACAACAAAAACCCCAACAAATCTGGCGGCAGCTCCGGCCAGCGGCCAGCCTCCACGCAGTATCCCATATGGTTTTTAATGGCTTCTCGGGGAAAATAAATTTCATCCGATTGGAGGCGAAATTTGCATATTTCGGAAATTTCATCCCGTTTCGATGTTTTTACTGGTCCAATTGGGGTGGTCTGATGATTGATATTTGGCCAGAGCGAAGAAGGCGCAGGAGAGCAGCAGCAGTAGTGCGTCGCGCGTCTGGTTCTCGGAAAAATCGAGGTCACCGGCAATCCGGCAAACCGGACTATTGGGATTGCGTTTGGTGTCGCCGCCCGTTGGTGCGTGACGCGTAGCAGTGAAAAATCGATGGAAAATTGTTCTTAATCGTGCAAGGAGCGAACTGACATCCATTAGTGCCACGGGCTGTTCCGAGAGGATATTGCCATTTTTTTCCCTCACTCCAGTAGCACTCGATGCGCGCTGGTTGATGGCGGATGTTGTGCTTGTGCCGCTGTCTTGTAAAAAGCGAACAGGCTTAACTCCAACTTGACACATTCATTACGCCGTGTACTAGGGATGTGTTTTCTATAATTTAACACACCATTTACACGCTGAACTACTGAATGTTTTCTACTTTGCAAATATATGTGTGTAACGTCTTGCATTATCAATTCTTGCGCACGGTTGGGACCACTTGGGAGCCGGTGGTGCGGCTTATAATGATGATGGCGTCTCTTTACAACCTCATCAACCATACAGCACACCTGCATCGAACGGCATCAGGCATCATTAGGGAACCACGCGACATAATTGCTCAATTTATCATCGCATTAATTGTGTTACAAATGGGCCAAACCGGTGAGGGAGACACGTGTAAATCCCGTGTGCACGCACGGCAGCGCGCGCACACAACTTGCCATTCGCAATTTGCACGACAACAGTTGACAGAAACGCGTATCCATGGCAACAATTGGTGACAAGAAGGCAAGAGAAGGCGCTGCTTATCACATCGCCATTTAATGAGTTAATCGTTTCTTCACGGTTTTTTTTTTTTTTTGTACAATGTTCCCCTGCACGGGAATGGAGCTGCATTTGCATGCATATCGCGGAGAACACGGGCAACGGATTTGCTGTGGAATGTACCCGGGGGGGTTCAAACGACAGTATTCGGGACAGAACAGAGTCCACAGCAGAAAGACAGCTCGCCCGGAACCGAAGGACACAGCCGCGTTTATGTCCTGTCACGCCGGTGGCGGTAGCAGCAGCAGCAGTAGTAGCAGCCACCCTTTCCTCGCCCAGGGCCCAATGTTACAAATCGTCAGGTACACATTAATTATGCTCATTAATTTGCATAAATAATGCAAAACCACCTTAGAGGGAGAAAGATATCAGCAGTAGTTAACGCACCGACACCGGCATCGGCACCAGCGTTGAGCGTTGCTTATTTGCGTCGCGAAACGAACCCTGGAGAGGGGATGGGACGCTACCAAATGAAATTCATAGGCGTAATTGTTAATTTATTGATCTCTGCTCAAGTGCAGTCGCCGTCAGTCGTTGATGGCGTGTTATCGTCTCGGCACGATCACGAAAGCACCAGGAGGAGGAGGAGAAGGCGTGAGATCGCGCGAATGGGTGAGAAGATGAAAAATGTGTCGAGAAATAGCCGCCAGCTCCCGCCAGGAGGAGGCCTTCAGAGAAAAGGAGGCTGCGCTGCTGCTGCTGCTGCTGCTGCTGCTGCCATATACGGATGAGATCCGTTTCGGTGGAGAGCAATTAATTTTGAAAAATGTAAATCACTTATGCGCAATTCTCATCTCGGCGGCTCATGTTACACACCGAACCCAAGAGCAGCGGATGATGGCCGTTCGCATCTGAAGTCACGCGGCGATTAGGGAAGTTCACATCGTTATTGGTGTTGGTGAAGAAGAAGAAAGCGAATGTGTCACCGGCCGCCAGCTCACCGTTCGTGCAGCTGGCGTTCTGCCTGAACTGAGAGCAGCTCAATCGGAAAACGGTCAACACAGGACACCCGCCCCGGACCGGTTCACGCCCGCTGCGCTGCGGTGGCTCATCTGCAGTGTCACACCACAAAGGAGGGATCGTTCCGGTTCGATGCCGTCGCCTCGGCTGGTCTGGGAACGTGCACGTGCATGCGTTTCCTGGTGCTGCAGCAGCAGCAGAAGGACTGCTACCAATGTTGCTGCTGGACGCCTTCGCAGTGCTTCCGGTGGTAGGCATCGATCCGTAACGGCTCCTCGGGACCACTCGGGTTAACCCATCCTGGATTCCCCTGCTACCCTGCTACACTATTGCGCGAGAGAAAGCTAGAAAAACATAATAACTTTACTCACATATCATCATCATCTTGCTCATTAACATCATTACGCTACGCCAGTCGCCGAATGCTGCAATGTCGCCTGTCCGTACGAAGGACCGTATTCGAGGAGCGTGACACAGGAGCGTGACAAAACCAGCGGTGAGGTAAGGAGGAATGGGAAAGAACGGGTGAGCGCAATAAGCTGGCGTTCTAATGGACGAGACTCCTAGGCGAGAGAGAGAGAGAGAGAGGGCCAGGCCTTCTCAAGGGATTCTTGGAAAAACATCAACAAATCCCACTGGCAGGACGCGGGGGTCCTTACACCGCTGTAAACATGTAATTGTACATATGTTTCGGTGCTTGTTGTGAACCCGGGGGTGGTGTAAAGACAATCTAAGCCAGCCAGCCAGCGAGGAAACGAAACGGGTTGCGAAAGGGCAGAGTGGTGGTGAGGTGAGTGGTTTGGAAAATTGATTCCAAGAAATGAAATTCGTCGGCGTCGGGTACCGGGATGACAAACAAATTTTCTCGTGCCGGTCTCTGGGGAAATTTGCCCCCCTCCCCCCTTCCTCCCTTCCCCTCAACCCCGCAATTGGCGCAATTGTGGCCCCGGGATTGTGTTTTGGGTTTTTGGGGGGGGGGGGGGGGGGGCGGCAGTCTCATTAGATTGGGTCAATATGAAGGTTCTGTGCGTGTGTGTGTGTCTCTCTATGTGTGTTACGTACAGTTTTCTCAATCCTTCTTCCTTCCATTTTCTTCCTTCTGCTCGCTCCTACTGCATTTCTTTGGCAGGATTCATTGGAGGAATTTTGCTCCATCGATCTGTGACCATGTACCTGGAGTAGAAGTTGCGAGTGACACAGATACTTGGTTATGATTAAACTTTTATTTTCTAAAAAATGTAAAAAGAGCATTGCCGACATGTAGTTGAAAGCCTGTTGCTGTTAGAATGTATGAATAAGCTATTTCGCAGTAAAAAATTGACGTTTAAAGAAGCAACAGATCCTATTTTAATGGTTTTTCCATAGTATTTAAGGAAATGGATAGGTTCAAATGTTTTCGCCAATTTTACGTAAGATTTTTTCAATATTTTCTTTGACATTACCAATAATTTTTTGCACAGTACTGCGGGTCACCTTATTTGCCAACAGTTTCAACAAATTCCTAAATTACTTTTTCAATAAGAAAACTCTCCCCAATTATAGATTGTTGCCAAGAAATTGCGGGCTAATTCAATTGGATAAAAAATCTTTAGATATTCCTTTACTATTGACAAAATCAAATTTTTTATCGAAAATTTGTCTCAAATTCATTTTCTTTAGTTCAGATTTAGTCAAAATTTGTGCTAAATAGCGACAGCTAAATCGGATTCTTATACTTTTGTGTTCCAATGGCGACTTTTAAAGGTTTGCTTCAATATTTTGACTTTTGCTTCAATATGTTGACAAAACAATTGCAATAAAATAAACAAATTAGAAGAAATAGAACGCGAATCCAAAAGGTCGATATTTCTATAAAGAACAGTTCAGTTATTAAAACGAATCGTCCAGATTTTGACTGCAACAAGCTTTACAAACAAATCATAAAGAAAAATTCAATATCAGCTTTCTTTGCTTGTAGACCATGAGCACCATACCATCGCTATCCTCAAGATGATTCCAATTGATAAGAATTTTCAATTTCAGCCCTTTTCTAATACACGGACTCCCGCTAGAACCAAGCGTTACCAAACGATCCATGCAAATTATGGCAACATTTGATACTCAACATCACCAGGAAGCGATAAGCCTTGCAATCGCAGGATTCGCCCCAATTATGGCCTTGAGTTCGTTGCTACACCTCAGTGTTTGTTTGGCCGTCAACCGGCGGCAAGCGCCTTGCATAAGATACCCAAGAAGTCGGAGGGAAGTGAACCCAATTGGGCTTGAAATTAGAGGACGCCCATTAGAAATTACTTCATTCGCCGGCCCTGGTACCATATGTGCTGGAAGTCGAAGATACACTCGCTTCTCGCCATTCCACCAGGGAGCCGGGGAGCCCCCCAGACCCTGCTCTGCTAGCTGCTGACCCCTTCTCATACGAAACGTCAACAACGGCAGCAGCAGCAGTAGTTACGGGATAATGTTTTTATAATTTACTAACATTTCATAAATTATTGGCCGCTTTCGTGGAAGGAAAGGTTTCTGCCGGCTGGCAAGGAAACCGCCCAAGTGTCCACCGAACTTGCGAGCCGCCATCGCCGTCGCCGTCGCCGCCACCGGTTCTGGGTCGTGCTGGCGGTGTGTCTATGTGTCCGTACTTCGGGCTTTGGGGTTGCAATGGTCGGCCTTCGGTCGACACTACAGGGTGTCCCAAATAGAGAGCGAGAGAGGCAGAGGCGCAAGATGGGTGATACGGATACAGACCACCGACCTGGACCCCGGCAGAGGCGTTGACAGAGAGAGGCAGGACTCGCAGAGGACTGCGAGGAGGAGGAGGAGGTGGAATGTAGAGCGAAATTTGAACCACACCAATGCTGCTGCTGCTGTCGTGCGGGGTGTCTGGTTATTCGTCGTTCGTTCCCCCCCGCCACCCGCCGTGTCGCCCGAAAATTGTGTCCGAATTATGCGTGACTTTTCACAAAACGGGTTGAAACCCGGTACGGCCACTCGGAGTCGCAAGAAAATTGATCTTTTTTTTCCCAAAACTCTCTCGGGCACGTGGGCACCCCGATGATCGACACACACAGCGCACCATCACTGCCACCATGCCCAGATGTTACGTCGGGTGCGTGCAATGGGATGCCTGCTTATACACCCAAGGATGTGTCTTGGCTTGGCGATGATTGGTCCGGGGAGTAGCAGCAGCCAAACCGTTGCCTGTGACTCATACTCCCGTTGAGTTTAGAATCCTTAAGAATGTATTTAAAGGCTAATAATTTAAAAGATAGTTTTAGAACATACGGTATACCAGGTGTATAAGCTTAAAATTAGCGTTTGCTTCTAGATGGGTTTATCGAATAAATTGAGCTGTCATCGACCTGTTCTCAGTTTTATTGCATGGGTTAGACACTTGTTCACGTTAATCAGTGCCAATCATAATTGATTTTATGCAAACACGAATATTTTTCCTTCCGTAATCATGTCTAGTTTTGTGCCAGAAAAAGAGCATATGCGGGAAGCTCCACTGTTTTGCTTCCATTTGAAGAAATCGGCTGCCGAATCCTTTAAAATGTTTGTAGAGGCCTATGGTGACAGTGCACTAGCGAAATCAACCTGCAAATAATGGTTTCGTCGGTTCAAAAATGGCCATTTTGACTTGAGTGACAAAAAGCATGAAAGATGATGCCCAATCGCGAAAAATAGTTGCCCAGCATTTACGAGTTACTAAACCAACCGTTTCCAAACGTATACGGGCGATGGAAATGGTTAAACAATTGGAAAATGGGTAACCCATGAATTGAACGATCGGCAAATGGAGCGACGCCAAAACACATGCGAAATTTTGCTTTCTAGATAATGGCTTGATGTGTGGTTTGCCTCATAAAATGAAGAATTCTTTAGGCATGGTAGACGCAAAGTGCTCAAAAGACGGGGAAAATGTGCAGCTAGCGAGGAAAAATACATCGAAAAAATTATTTTTTGACTTTCTGTTAAAAAAAATGTGTT
The DNA here is from genome assembly GCF_943734745.1 of Anopheles darlingi. Lineage (NCBI taxonomy): Eukaryota > Metazoa > Arthropoda > Insecta > Diptera > Culicidae > Anopheles > Anopheles darlingi. The sequence continues at coordinate 29,484,716 of NC_064875.1, read as the reverse complement.
TTTTTTCGACAAAAAAACGCTAATTTTAAGCTTATACACCTGGTAAACGCACACTAGCAGGATCTTTCCGAATTTCGGACATAGCCTACTTGATTAACTCGACATTTTCATTCACTAGCCGATGATATCGTTCACTCCAGACATGAGATCGATAAAAGCGAGTCCCGGACTTGGCACCGGGGACTAGCGACACCAAGCAGCGAGCAGTCAGCGAAAATCGAATCGAATTGATCGAGCTTTTTGACCAACAACAACAAGCCAACCCTAATGTGCAACCGCAGCGTCAGTGAAGAGTGGTTTTTGGCCCAGAAACAGGTGCACCGACTGTGTTGACCAGCTGTGCTGGCATATTAAGCCGTTCCCCGCTCTCTTGCCCCTCCATCAAGGCCCGTGCTTCAATAAGCATCGTCCTCAACCCTCTCTGCACGACTGCACACACACACGCAAAAAAAAAAAACAACCAACCCATTGAACCTTTGCACGATTCGGTAATTATAATCCGCAATCCCGCCCGTTCTCCTTCCTGCCTGCCCAGGTTCTGCTTTACCGATTCATTCGAACGAGCAGACCGTCTGTTCTGCGCCGTGTCGGTCGCCCCAAAATGAATCCTCGCCAGTCAGCAAGAAGCCTGACCCTCCCTCCCGCCGGATCCGAAAGGGGGCTAAAATTGGAAACTCATCAGACTTGACCGAGGCCCTAGAGCCTGCTGCTACTGGCGCTACTCGGTGATGCGTAAAATTGCACACGAACACGGAAAAAGTGCAATCGGCGCTGTCGGTGTTAAATATCCCGCAAAACACCACTTTCGCGGTGTCCGCGTTGTTCGAAAGGGGAGGGAAGTATGCCCGGTTAGTATCCGAGTGCGCGCGCCACCTCGTGTCGGACGACAACTTGCCGAACAACAGTTTTCTTGGGTTTGGCTGACCTGACTAAAAGCTGATGCCCGGATGGCCGGATCTCCGATTGCACCAGCAGCGCCGGTGGCGTTAGCATTTGTGCGTTCCGTGCGCCTGTTACCTACCGTCCCGTGTATGCCGGAATTCAAGATTTGGACAAAAACGCGACGGTGATCCCTAGTTCAGTCGCAGTTCCTTCGACCAGCGATATACTATATAGATACTTAAACTATTGCTGATCTTCCCCGGAACGTCTACAATCCTTCAACGTTTGTACGACATGGTTTCGTAGTGCCACGTCATACTGTCGGCTCCCGCGCATGGATATTGCACTCACCAGGGGCTAGGGCGAAGACACGAATAGCCATCATATGCATCATACTCTCTAACGGGTGCCTATGGCTCAGGTATCAGTTACATTGTAGAGTTTTATGGCATAATTAGTATTGTCGTATCATGTATCTACAACACGTTGACACACCAGCTGACGCTCGTTCGCTAGCATCGGTGAAAGTGATGCAGACGCCAGAGCAGTGGCGTCTTACTACTCAAACCAGTACGTTCTCGAACTCGAACATTCTCGGCTGTACGTGAACTTTAACTACCAAGGGGGTAATTAACGACAAAAAAGTTATAAAAAAAGATATGTACCTCTAGCTCGGGGCAGTCGATATTGGAAGTGAGACGTGCTGACCCTTTCGGAAAAAGGAAAAGATACCGACAAACGATATTACTTACTCCCTGGGACTGACGCATGCCGAGCTAACCAGCTTCATACCATACGAGGCTTTCGATCATATGGAGTAATTCGAGAAAGAGAACCAATTCCCAAGGCTCGCAAGGCTGAAATTTAATGCTACATCAGACACACACACACACACACACGCATGGACATCATCAAAAAGGAGAGCAGGGCGGTCGGTTCCTCTCGAGAATAAGTGTTCCCTCGAAACGATCAGTAGTCGTTCATCACAATTTTCCCGTAATAATCGTAAGGGGTGTGTCATCCGTTCTAAGAAACGATCCGGATGCGATACAGTCACTTTGTGACTTCACGTGTTTCGTTTTTTGTAACAAAGTTGATTTCGAGTGTAGAATAAATTGTATGTTTGATGTGTGTGTGTTTTTTTGCGGATTGTTTTTCCAAATTTCAAACCTCGAGAGCCAATTCCATGGCATCAGGAGGCAAGGTTTTTTTTCTTCTTTCTTGCTGAAACTCTTATTGCTCAAAATCATGGAGCTCGTTAGCGTATCACGGCCCTGGAATGCTGGGCTTGATTGGTCATCTGTGGCGATAGCTGTATCCTTGAAAACTCGATGCACGCTAGATAATGGGCCTTCGAAGAAAATGTAACAAAACACACACTGGGCGTTCTTCGTGGCACAATTTATCATCTAAAGTTCTGCAGATTGTTCTATGTTTCTGAAACGAGCAAAATACCATTCATTCGATTGTAATTTGCTCTGCATTACGCCATATTTTTGCTTTATTCTCTGGTTGTAGAATACAGAAGTTTCAATATTTGGAAACCATTTTTTACCACACAATTCCCGGAGAGTGTGTGCATACCGGTGTGCCTTTGCCAGTTCTGTGTTCTTGAGCAGCCACACCGCTGCCCGAGATCGATCACAAGAAGCCAGCTTGACGCTGATTGTCACGCGTGGACTGTAGCGAAAATCGTTTCTCTGTGCGCCGTCGAAGGACAAGGCCGTTGATGGAGGCCTGCTCGGTGAGCTGCCCTGGCAACTCACCGGCTAATGGTGATATGTTTTGCTTGAAAAACAATAAGCATGTCATTACTGTTTCATTGCTTCATCACAGCAATTTGTCACCGTAGTACAAACAGTCGAACAGTTGAGTCCTTCAAAGCAAAAGTGAGTACCAGAAGCAATTCCAGCAATTCGACTGCGCTGCTAGACGACGGGCTGATCGGATTACCGCGGTATGTTTGAGATAACCGGCAATAAGTGATAGACCGTTGCACATGTTGCAATAACCTTACAATGCCTTCGACGTGTGGTGGCCGCCGTTTTGCTGCATGCCGTAAGCTTCTCGGCGTAACATGCACATAGACGCGTTGGTCACCGTATCAGTGTCAATGGAAATATTAACATTTTATTTCCGCCATTTGCAACTCGCTGGCAGGGTGTTGCTGCTGCTGCTGCTGTGTGCCGCTGCCGGTTCTCATTGGCAGCACTTAATATGCATTGGAATATTAATGCCACAGTTTTGAGTTTGACTGTATGGAAAAAGGGATTAACGTTTTAATTGCATTTCGCTCGCTTCAAACGCACGCTGCCATTCGAGACTCCAGTGGCCAGTCGTCTGTGGGCGTCTGTTGAGGTTTATTGAAGATTATTACATCTGACAGGAACATCCTGTGATCGTTGGGAGGAGGGATTTGTTGCGAGATGACGAGTTATAGGTAGCCATGCCATGGGTTTCAACCAATTAATAGTCAGTATAAGCTTTGGATCTAACAGGGCACAAAGTTATAATATAAGATGATGAAATGCCCTGGACTCAAATCCTTGGCATTAGCTATCAAAAACTCCTGCAGTTTGCTCGTCTTTACGTAGTGGTTGACTCGTAATTGCTTCATTTTGTCGCATTTTTCAACACGCTAAGACGATAACTCATCGATGTGACACTTCAGCGAAACCAATGATGTTGATAATCCTCAAACCTAACAGTAAATCGATTTTTTTACGAAGCTCGTAAACAGTAGGCGGTGCATCATGGCTTGCCTGGACAGGACCCCAAAGCACGGCAAGCAACATGCGGCCGTCCGAAATCTGCATAGATCGATTTAGATACGAGCGCGAGCACCATTAGAGACCGAGTGACCCCGAAAGAGGCATCGAACGAAAGATGATGATGATGATGATGATGATGATATTGTCGTTGACGAAGTTGCCGGTTACCGGTGCCGGATGGGTGGTATTTCGTAGTCCACTCGCTTTGAGAGAGCACATATTAGCCCATCGCCAGCGCCAGCGGCGATCATTAACCCCTAGGGAAAGTAAGCGAGCTAATGTTCCCTCGCGCGCCAGAACCCGGTGTCGCTAGAACCCCGGAGTGTAGTGCAGTGCCGGCGTGCTTATTTTTCCACAATATCTTTCACTCCCTCACCTTCCTGGTGGGCAGGTGGGCCAGTACCCTTTTTCCCGGTGTGTTTTTTTGTTCTTTTTGTTTCTGTTTCTCTGTTTTCCTGTGCGAGGTTGATTTGAGTGCCACTAAAACGAGAGCTCCGGACGACGACGACAACGACGACGACGACGATGACGACGAGCTGCCCTGGTTGTAGCCAGGTCGACCGGCTGTCTCGAGGGGGGGGTTAAAGCCCACCCCTATATGTTGCAGGGGTTGGTTTAGTCGAGTAGCGAACCACGCCAGCACTGCTATCGGTGCTGACTATGGTTCGTGGCAGGGTTTGGTGTAGGTATGGCCCATTCCCCCATTCCGCCCAGTTCCGTTAACCGGTTCCACAAACATTGCGCACTGGCTTGGGCTCCCGGCATGGCCGGCTATGTTCGTTTACACAAGTGCACTCGTCGATGGTCACCTGGGTTGGCGTGGTACCGGGTCACAGTTACCATCGCAGCAGCAGCAGCAACAGCAGTGGCCAGCGACGAGTGCGACCACACCACTGTCAGTCAGGTATTCGGATGATGTAAAATACCATTTGCCCCACGATTCGCTTCGATTATATGTGTATGTATGTGTGTATGTAGGTAGGTAGGTAGCTTGGTGCCCGGGTCATCAAACGAGGTGGACCACGAGGTCCTGAAAACGAGCGCAACGTTGGAACTGCCTTCGTCCCTCCCACCAACGACAGCGCGGCATTGCAGACTCAAACATGTAACCAGGGGTAACGATTGGCTCGCAAACAAAAACGTCGTCAACAGCAGGTCCACCGACCACCGAGCGCGACCGTTTTGGCCTGTAATGGATGACCGAGCGAGCGACCGAGCGACCGAGAAACGTTCAGCCCTCGAACTCAGCATCGTTCAGTGCTGATCACCTTAAATCGCTTAAGATTCAACTGTAGCAATAGTTGATAATTCTACATCATACATCACTTTATACGTGGCAGCAATTTCGTGCCTGTGATGAAATGGTCTGGATACGGTTGGTGCAAGAATTCGGGAATTGTTAACCGAACGCAAACGGCTACTATTTCATGCAGTTCGATGATTTTTAGAAATGTCCTAGACGAATCCCGGGAGGGCAGTTGCACTAGCAAGTCTGGCAAGGAAAGACTTGACGATTCTCCTTTCCCACAGATACATTCTTGTTCTTATCAAACGGCGCTGGTCGGCGATGCAAAGGACGCCCGCATTGTTGGGCGGCATGTTTGATCTGGAACCCGATGCTAAGGATTTATTTGCTTACCAATCACCATTACGAGACCACCGGCCTTCAAGCAGACATTGCCGACCTTAAGAACGATCGATTTACTGGATGTTTTCAACTAATTCAACTGATAACACTCACAAGGATCTTTTAAGGCATGCCGCGAGTAGCCCGATTGCACCTTCAAAGCACCACGACATCACACGGTATTGAATCTAAATATTTATTCAGCTCATCGTGAGGCATACATTTCGGTATTTGACACTTTTTCGAGTGTAGGGTTCTTGACATTAAAAAAAAAAAAACATGGAATTAGAATCGTTTTTTGCTCTAAAAATGACAACAAAATTTACAAGCAAGACACATTTTCATTTCGATTTACTTTTAGTTGATGTGTCCATCTAATGGGTCTAATCATTTATATCCTAGCAGAATGATGTTGAAGCTACACATTATTCGTAGATCAATAAGAGCCAGGAGTGCTTGACGCTCAAAGTGTAGGGTTCTTGACATTACTGTTTCTTGACTTGCTGTTTCGAGTGTAGGGTTCTTGACATTAAAAAAAAAACATGGAATTAGAATCGTTTTTTGCTCTAAAAATGACAACAAAATTTACAAGCAAGACACATTTTCATTTCGATTTACTTTTAGTTGATGTGTCCATCTAATGGGTCTAATCATTTATATCCTAGCAGAATGATGTTGAAGCTACACATTATTCGTAGATCAATAAGAGCCAGGAGTGCTTGACGCTCAAAGTGATATCCTGAAGATTCCATCATATTTCGATAAATTTTTCCGTACAACTGAGGTTCTAGTCATCGCGTATTAACATTGTATGGGGCAGAGTGATAATCACACATCATTCATAAAATTACACTTACAGGAACGAGGAAGCTCTTGGACTATCAATTGATGCTGATTGATTAGCCGTGGCCACACGGGGCGAAAACTCTAGCGCAAACGAAAAAATTAATGCCAAAACGGTTTCGCTTGCCGTTTACATGCTGTCAAACGATTATTGGTCCGTGGAGCGTAAAACCTAGCGTAAAAGCTTTTTGCAAACGGTAGGGCTCACAATATGTTCTTTTTGTGGTTTACATCGACAGTGAGTGATCATTGCTAGTGTATTCAATCCTTTTCTTCAAAAAAACGATTTTAATTTCCTCAACCCGGCCATGTAAACATATCGAAGCGCAACAGTTTTGGCATTAATTTTTTCGTTTGCGCTAGAGTTTTCGCCCCGTGTGGCCACGGCTATTGGGGTTTTTGTAACACACTGTTTATTGAGTTTCTTCTGAAATACTATGGACGGACTACTTTCTGGATGGTTCTGCTGGGAATCCTCTGTTTATACGACACTTTCATAGCAGTTGCAACTTTGTTGGGAAAGATTAAATTCAGTAAAACAATGTTATACGTTAGTATTGTTTTTAGTTCTATTTTCCTCACATTCTTGATCAGATTAAAGTATCAAATAATGAGGCAAATCGAAGGAGGAATGAAAAAGAGGGTTTCTCATTCGTGGGCCAATCAAAGCTTCGAAAGCGAAATTGAGGAATGAAAAAACTGGTTTTTGAATTGGAACTTTATAAAAACCTGTATTTCCTGTGAAGTCACATTAGTTAATCAGATAAAATGGATTATTTATAACTCAGCTGCAACAGCACTGAGTGGATTTAGTTTAAGCATTTTACTGCCATGCAAGTGAAAAAAAATCTAGTATTTATCAAGAGTCAATGTTCACGATTCTTTGAAAAAAAATCGCAAAAATGTCGAACATTCCATTTTAAAAACAACACTTGCTTACCACTCGATTCCTGATGCAATTCTAATTTGAAAGACTTCATTTTAGCTCGTGTTTTATTTTCTAGTAGTTTCTTAAAACACATGTTTAATGTTAACTTGAGCCGATTGCGTCCAACTTAACCAATAGTCAATTCTTATTCACATCTCACACATTTGTAGTGTTTAGTTTTTTGTGCGTTTGGTTAAAAAAATCAAACTACAATCTTACAAAAATACCCAAAAGTTGACCTAAAAAACATTTTTGGAAAATTTGGTCACCGTCCTGTTGAACCTTAGTATGAGATCGAAGTCAACGAATTACGATGTCGGTTAGGCAGGACAGGACAAACCGTTAGGCCGGTACATTGCTTTGAAAATTTTCACGCAATACCATCGCGTACTCGCGACGCTACCAGAAGCGTGAGAACCTGCTCTCCACCTTCAACCAAGCCAGTTGGCAGGCAGGCAAGCAGTTTCGGATTCGTTCTCCACCGTGGTTTGCCTCCATTCTGCCCACTATTCCTCCCCAAACCGCCACACCGGGTTTCGGGGGGCACGGAAACCCATCCTCGTCGTCTTCGGTGGGCTCGTCGGGTCGGGCCCCGTCGGCTCGGTCGTCGGCAGGACTGTCAGTCGTCGCAAAATTGGATTTGGAAAACAGTTGCACGGAAAATCTCGTTCCGTTTGGTTTTGCTGCTCGGTCCCGAGAGTCTCGAGAGCTGCTCCTCCTCCTCTCTCTCCCGCTCTCTGTCTGTCTCTCTCTCTCTCTCTTGGCCACCAACCCACCGGCGGGGAGGGTGGAAGGTTGGCTATCTAATATCCGCTCCGTTCGTGTGTGCTGTGTGTGTCTTCGGTGTTAGACCGGGAGTCGTCCGCCGCTGCAGTACACCACCATTTGGGGGCCGTTATAGTGCGACTGTGTGTGTGTGTGTATGTGTATGTGTATGTGTGTCTCTGTAAGTGTGCGCCAGTGTGTGGTTAGTGTTTAGATTGGTTGCACGGCCGCCGCAGGAACAAAATCCTTCCGCAATTCTCTAAATGTTCTCGAAACGTCCTCACGTATTCCTTCTGAAAGGAGCTTCAAGCACCAAACATCTGATCACTTTATCGATCTTTGGGCCTAGATTCTGCGGCAAAAAGGTAGAGACCGCTTTCCACCTTCCACCTCTGCCGCAGCCGGAGTGAGAAGCATTTGGAGCGTGAGTTCGGCGGCCCGTACCGGCGGTCTAGTAGGCTGGGTGCGAAGGAATCTACATTTTTAAGGTCATCTAAAGGCCTCCCGGACAATCGAGGGCCTCAAGGGCTGATGACGAGGACGACGGCGAGTTTTTTTTTTCGCAGTATCATCAGCTCATCATGCCACCGAGCCTCCTCACTATAGCGGCTGATTCTTCGGTGGTATGACTTGCCGTACATGTGTGTGTGTGTGTGTGTGTGTGTGTGTTTGCGTGTTTTGGGAGGAAAAATGCGATTTTTCCTTGCGTGATTGTGCCAATCGCTCCGCAAAGGATAGAATGGAACCACATGAACAACAACGAGGACGACGACGACGACGTTGCAAAAGGACTACCGCTGGACAGAAGAGAGCGAGAGCGAGCGAGTGAGCAAACAGTACGAAGATGCGGGAAGCTGCGGGAAAACTGAGAGACACTGTGGCAGAGTGAGAGCGCGCAATGTGCGTACGTAGAGAGAGCGAGAAAGAGAGAGAGAGAGAGAGAGAGAGAGAGAGAGAGAGAGAGAGAGAAACGTGGAAAATGGAAGCGTATGCTGAAGAGCACACCAGCGGAACCGAGTGGCGTGATGGGGACTGCTGCTGCTGCTGGTGCTGGTGCTGGAAAATCGTTGGATAAAAAACGGTCGAAGAGAGTGAGAAAGAGAGAAAAATGTTGCAGTATTAGCGCGGTGCAGCAGAGCAGAGTGTATAGAGCGCACACAAACACGGCTACGTAATTGCTCGCTGACCGGAACTGGCACACGGGTGCCTTCCGGTTCCGGAAAACCCCGCAGATACCCAGCTGCTGGTGGCCGCCAAGATCGGTGCCGCCAGTAAATTAGGTTGGCAGGTGCAGGATTAATTTGTGGCATTTCTGCGGCTGTCCCAGTCTCCGTGTGTGTACCGTGTGTGTGTGTGCATGTCGATGCCGTTCGGTAGATAGCTAGCCAGCTACTAACGGGGATACTACTACGCCAGGCAGGGACGGCCTACCTACCGACGCATACATGCTGGTTGGCTGGCTGGCTAGCCTGGTGAGGTCGCGGACACTACGCTAAGTCCGAGTAGTGTCCGAGGGTGCACGGCGAGCTGAATAAATGGATTCCGTTTTTCGGTGAGCGGTGAGAGAGTACTTTTCCGTGTACTCTATGCTCTAGTAGCCTGTGCTCCACGAGGCCACGAGGAAAACCAGTTGTTTGTAGAGCTTGTACCCACACGAGCGGACGATACGACGACGACGACGACGACGACGACTACGGTCGCCGACTAGTAGGCACGGGTTGTTACGCGTTACCTACCGGCACACACAGGTGGGCAGACCAGGTGGGGAGGGTAAAAATTATGTAAAAATACAGGTCACTCTGACCGGTGTGTGCGTGTGTGTAACGCGCGGGGAGGATGAGACACACATGAATAATTTGTGAAAAGGGTTGCTGTGCTCCCTCTCCCCCGTCACCCCTTTTCAATTTCGGGGAAGAAGCGGTTCCGTGGCCTTCACCAGCGAGCCTATTTCACAATTGATTATTTATTTCGTGTTCGAATTAGTAGTAGGTTCTTCCGGTGCCTTAGGCGACCGAGCAGCCGATACTCGATGTGTTTGTGCGTGTCACTGAATTTTTGGAGGAAACATTGAAAGGTACGAATTCTATCGGATCTTTAAAGCCGGTTTCAGTCGCGATGGGCCGCAATGCACAGGACGTGCCAAAAAGGATTGCACCAAACAGGATGTTACGTACGCCGTCCGCATCCTGTGGTGTGCCTTCGCAGATCGTTCGATAAAAGCAAGAGTTGCGACACATGACAAAATTGATTTTTGGCCTCCATCCCTCCCCTCGTGTACTAACCCTGCATTGTCGGCGTCGTCCTCGTAGTCAGGAACAGCTCGGTACATCCAGAGCAGGGAAATTGTTAAAGGTTGTTGTGCTGTGGAGGATAGTAAAGCGATGTGAATGCATTCGTTGCGTTTGTAGTGCTGTGTGGAAATGTTGTGCTGAAAAAATGCATTAATTGACTTTAAACTGTATTCTGAGCACTTATCCAAACACCACATCGGTACCGGTTCTGACTTAGAACGTGTTTCTTAGTACTAGTATCAGTAGTACCTTAGTACTAGCTTGGTACTAAGCTTAGTACTTGGTGGGAAAATATCTACCTCCTTACCACTCCCCCGTTTTAAAGTTTTTAAACGGTTTTTAAACTAACTCCCGTTTTAAAGTTTTTAAATCGCCAAGCCCCCAAAAAGGCACGAGGTGTGATTAGGGAGTCACCAACACAGAACCATTCTTAATACGCGTGCATTAGTATGCGGGCCGAAGTTATCCGAGCCCGAGCCGACCCGAGGAGGAATTCGTAGTTGGTCGTAGCGCGCGCGGATCGGTTCGATTAATTTCAATCGAAAACTCATTAAAATGATACACAAAATGTGCTATTTCTGGGAAATTGATGTGATCTCCCAAAAAATCCTCGAAAAAAGGGATTTGAGTGAGGATCAGATTTTGAATTGGACCTCTCTGTCGCTCTAGCGCTCGCTCTATATCTCTATCTCGTGGCTCGTTTTCTCTCTCTCTCATACTGTCGGTTTTGCTGTATGCTCTGTCTCGCTCGCAGCCGAACTCGACCCGAACGGAGCCGAACCGGGTGTGCGGTTTTAAATACAACCAAACACCACTGCTCGAAATCGGAAAATTGTGTTCAAGTCAAGTCGGCAATCGGAAAATCGTGTGCAAGCACCGATTTGAGATCGGAAAATGGAAAACCTTAAATCCGCTGTTGGCGCTTGTGGAGAAAAACAGTAAAAACTAAAGTATTCGAAGCATTTTCCCTCACTGGCTATACATTTTTCCCATTTTTCGAGGAATTTGTGTATACCATGCCAAAAGACTTTTCCGTTTTGTGAGGCCATTTTAAATTTTCCGACATTTTCAAATGTGTCTCTTCTCAATCATGTCAAAATGGCCATTTTTGGAAGCGATTAAATTAATCTCTGCATGTAATTTCCGATCATAGCGCAAGCTTTTTATGGGATTCGGCAGCCGATTTATTCAAATTAAAGCAAAACAGATGAGCTCTAGACATCAGTATGCAAGGAAAAATTGACGTTTTTGCATGGAATCACTTATGATGTGCACTGATTTACGTAAACAGGTGTTAAACTCACGCAAAAAATAGTACGACATGTAGATAACAACTCAATTTGCACGATAACCCCATCTATAAGCAAACAGCGGATTTAAAGTTATACACTTGGTACGGCGGTCGCTCGGGGAATCGTGGCATAGGTGGATAGGTTTCCGAAGATTCCGTCATCGCCTCGGTTTTCAACTCGTTTTCATCTCTCGTTCAAATTCCATGCAGTAGTTCGTCGCAGAGGTGCGATTCATTCGGTTTGGAATTTTTATTCCATTCAATATTCACACGTCGACCGAGACAGTTCGTATTTCGAAATCTTATAGTCTCGCGGCGCACATTTTCTCGCTGCTCCAAGTTATCGCTGTACTCCTCAACCGTGCACACTATAGTCGGTGTGGTCATCCGTTGGCGATTCACTTAAGCTCGAGAATCTTAGGAACACGGACACGCGGATTTCCGGCTATCGCTCTGGCACTGTCTAAGGAGGCCCCTTCTAAGGACGCTTGACGAAGACACAGCCATCAGCGGGCAGCTCGGAGAAGCCGTTGCCGTCGTGATCATCGTCGCCTTAAGATCGCGAACGCAGGATCATCTTCAGCGCGCAGAAGTGGTGAGGACGCAGTGGCTCGTGAGTTTTTTTTTTGTCCGGATAACAAAGAAGTTTTTTGCGAATCCTGGGGTCCAGTATCCCTGGTCTGTGGGGAGCAAAACAACGGAAGTGCATCTAATCGGCCCAGCAAGTGAAAGTGATCGAAGGCGTGCGGAATCCTTTCGTGGAAACACGCCGCGAGCGGTAAAGCAAAGCAGGGGAGGAGAGAGCAAAAAAAATCAAAAATCAATTTGTGTGTTAGCAGCAGCAGAGCCCCCCGTGTGTTCGATTAAACAGTTTCGCGACAACCGCAGCACCCTTGCCTTTGGGGGAGGGTGAGGGCGAATGGTGGCCCTCGAGCAGACTAGCAACGGCCGGTCCTCTTCCTTTTTCCCCTTTTTTTTTTGTTTTTCGCTTTAAATCGAATCACGTTCGCGCTCTGATTGTAGCAGCAGCAGCAGCAGCAGCGGTGTGGGTCTGAAGGTGGTGTACGCGACCGTCCGTGCCGTCGTCGTCTTCGTCCCGGTCCTTGGCAGAACGGAAGAGAGAACCGTACGAAGAAGTGGGAATGTGAGTGGGAATGTCGGACTCAATCGATTGGTACGTGTCGTATTTTAATTATATAAGTCGCGCGTTCGTTTGCGCGCCTCGCCTGCTGCCACGAGAGAAAGAGAGCGAGAAAGAGGCGGAAAAGCAGAAGCGTCACTGCAAAAATGCTACAAGCCTCGCGACCCTAAATACCTGCTGTGCGCCTCTGCCTAACTTCTTCAACAACTCTTTGGCAGGTCGAACTGCAGCAACAGCAGCAACAGCAGCAGCAGTACCGGTGGTGATGATGGTGATGTGCTGAAAAGCTGAAACGTGCTGATAGGAGCGTATAGTGTTGATTTATTTGGTGATTGGCGCTTGCTCGATGGTTTTTTTTTTCGGGGGGTTTGTGACATAAATTGAAAGAATTTATCTCGGAGGTCCCTACCTTCGCCACGCTTTGAACCAGTGAAAGTACACAACATTCACTGCGGATTGCCGTACCCCAAACCCGGGGCAGGTGTGTTGTACAACGAGTGTGTTAAGTGATTCAATTAATCATCCCAAGTGCAAGAATTTTAAGGCCCCCTGTGTGTATGTGTGACTACCGGTGTGTGTGTGTGTTACTAGTTGGTAATTAATCGGTTTACCGTGGTCGTGGCGAAAGGCGACCGGAACATCCAAAGACGTCCGCCGAAGGAACGTTAATCCCCTTGTAAGAAGTGCAGACCTCGCAATAGTGTTGCGCGCGATCACAATAAAAAAACAGGAAGTTTTGGTGGATTTTGTGACTCCACCTGTCGTGCCACGTGGTGTGTAGCGAGCGCATTAAATCGACGGAACCGAACCCGACGCTCTATTCGCGACTCCGGGACGCGAATCCTCAAACGCCTCGCCAGGCAGGCAGCAAATCCTTTTGCCAAAAACCAACAAATCGAGAAACAACGAACACAGCGGCGCAGTAGCCAGGAACCGGAGGGAGCGGAGGAGCTCCTTTCGAGTTTCTTTTGTTAATACCACAAACTGGTTTCCACAGACAATTAAGTGTCGCCGCGTCGCGAAGAGCACAGCGTGCTATCGCGGTCGCTCGATCGCTCGGTCACCAAAAACCGGGCAGAAGAATCGACGACGCGAAATTATGAACACCACAATTTCACCCTTAAAAGCAGAACACGCGGTTAAAGGCCGCCGCTCGAACCAGTTAGAGGAGACTCGTTTTATTCGGCAGCATCGGCAGCACTGCTGCTGTTAGGTCTCTCTCTGCGGCAAGAACAGCGCGCCCGGCGCAGCGAAGCGACATATTCCCGAGAGCGCATCCCTCTCAATCGCATCAAGAATCGCATCGCAATCGAACGTGGTGCGCGGACGGCCGCGGAATCTGCCATCGTCGTCGCCGGTCGCAGCGAACGAAAGAAAAGAAGAAAAAACGGTACGCGAGAACAGCAAGAAGATCGACGAAGGAAGGAAGTACGAGCACGCAGCAGCAGCGACGTTTATCTTCTTCGCTCGGAGTGTCATTCCGGTTCGGTAAAGGAGGGAAACTTGGTCAAGTTCTGTTGGTCAAGAATCGATCTGAGCTTGCAGCGAAAGGAATCGCGCATAAAGCGCGAAAGCAAAGGACCAAGAGATTCCGGATCGTTTGAAGCAGCTATCGTCGTTGTCGTCGTCGCCTGGTTCTTATCATCGCTTTCCTGTGTGGTACCCCGGGCGTGACCGGTGTATTCTTGGTTCCTCGGAAGTTTGCAGCGCCATTTAGTGTTTCGTGGTCAGTCCCTTTCCGTGTGTTACGCTCTCTTGGGTGCGCCTCCATTGGCCTCCTTCGATCGCAAGTGTCAAGTTCCTAGATTCCCAGTTTCGGTGTTCGGTGTACCTACGGAAAGTGACGTGCTTTTAGGAGAGGGGGGGGATTTCAGTATTCCGTGGTGCAGTCCTCAAGTGAGTGAAGGTCCTGGTTAGGTATTTTGCTTGCTGCTTTGTGAGACGAAGAAAGCGCAAACGTCAGGTGTGCAGGTCGTCCGGTGATCCGGAGGTTCTTGGGGTTTCGGAGGGAGATAGAAGTTGAATGTTCTTCATCACTTCGATCGAACACACCACAACCGCAACCGGAACCACTAGCACACTACATGCACTAACAGCAACAGCACCAGCAACAGCAACAACAACAACAACAACTGTCTGTGAGTCGCCAGAACAGAGAGAGAGAGAGAGAGCAAACCAAGGGCGCGCGCGCGCAACACGACCACCGTGGGTCGACCGACAATTTTCCACGCACCGTTGAACTGTGATGGTGCTCGACGTGCAGAAGTTCTATCGTAAGGAGCCCGACCGGCTGAGGCAGCCGCGATTCGTGTAGCTCTGCCATGACCAAGCATCTTTGGAACTACGATACATCCTGGCGATGTGTCCAGGCATTGGCGGCAATCCTGTCCATCCTACTGTTGCCCGGTTCAGGTGAGTTCCGATGAGATTAGTTTTGTTTAATGTTTTGTCCCACAATCCCATTCCACACCGACTGCGGCGCGACCGACGCGCTTTTCCTCTATACACACACACACACACACACACACATCACGGTGTCCACCGGTTGTCAACTAACTGGCCTACGTCAACACCTCGTCCCCGTGCGTCAAGTGTCCGGCGCTCGCGCTCGTAAATCAAACAAGCACATCTTTCTCTCTCTCTCTCTCTCTCTCTCTCTCTCTCTCTCTCTCTCTCTCTCTCTCTCTCTCTCTCTCTCTCTCTCTCTCTCTCTCTCTCTCTCTCTCTCTCTCTGCGAGCCGGCCGGAGTGTGCCGGCCCCCGGGTGCCATCGACAAGCACGGAATGAAATATGAACTGTTTAATGGGCGCTTGGGGTTTCTTCATTTTCTCTTCACCGGCCCCGAGACCGGCCGTTGTCCGCAAGCTAATCTGCTGGGTGATGATTCGAGCGATTAAGTTGTGAATATGGTTAATTTACGATCCCTCCACCGGTGGTGGTGGTGGTGGTGGTGTAGAGCGGAGGAAAGATCAGTTCCATCAGATATGCGACGGAGGATTAGGACGTGCGTTCGTTTGTACGTTTTTTTTTGGACGGTTGGCCATCGCTGCGCTCCAGGAACGTGCGTAAGTGCGTCGGTGCGTAGAGAACGCAGAGGACGACGCACATGTTGCGGCTATAAAAATGGCAAAAAATCACAAAACGAATGCTAAATTGGCCGCACGGGGTCGGTCGGCACAGGTGACAGTCGATGACGCGCGCATCCCCTCGCATTCCGATTGCGAATTCGAATTTAATTTCTCCGTTTTTTTGATACGAGGAATTGAACTCTAGCGCTGAACTCTGGACACTGTCCCTGTCCAGCGGTGGCTGTGTGTGTCTGTGGTTTTGAGCTGTCAAAAAAAAAAGATACTGGCCCCTATTGCGATTGTCTTGTCTCGTTTCCAAGACAAACGTCAGTCTGGTGTCGGTATTGCGAGTGTCTTGCTTGACACCGATTTCTGTCTTGGAAACGAGACTCAGCTGTCTTGTACTCAAAGCTACCAGACTGGGAGTCTGCCAAACAAGACTGCGATTTAAGATTACCGTAACAGTTTTTTGTTTAGCAGACTGGCGGTTGATTTGGAAGAATTTAATGGAATTAATCAATAACCTATTACCAGTAATCGATTATGTTCAATTGCACGAAATGGCACATTTTCTGAGAACCATGTAATGGGCTCAAACCTAAGCATTTGCTTTCGTGACGATCGAGTTCCTGAATAAAAATGCATCAGAGATTGAGAATAATTGAACAAATATTGTACGATTGAAAACATTTTTTTGATGAATTAAAACACGTTAACGGTAAGGAAACTCAAACTGCGCACGATTGTTTACAAACAAAGCTGCGATTTTGATGGCTTTTGACAGCCAAATGAACACTTGTTCATTCAAGTGTTCATGCGACTCTCGCAATACCGATTTTAGACAACCAAGACTCGGCGGTTTTTGCCAGACAAGACTGGTCGAGTCTTGTCTTGGAAACGAGACAAGACAATCGCAATAGGGGCCACTATCTTAGTAAGCGTTGTCATTGCATTCGCACGATCATACGATAGCGTGGCTCTTCCTGCAATCAGAAAAGGAGCAGAAGGAATCGCCAAGTGCGAGAATGGCATATTCCTCTGTGTCCCCCTTTGGTGTCTTTCACAAGCGTCTCCGGAATATGGTGCAAAAGTGCTTTGGCCCAACTCGGAAAGACCCCGGCATCGTCACCACCAGCAGCAGCAGCAACATCATCAATCGATTAATTTATGCCAGAACGACAGAGAGAGAGAGAGCGAACGAGAACCGGAACGAGAACAGTGCCGTGCACGGAGAGCGTGCGTGTGTGTATCCTTCGAGGGGCCCGAAAGCTGCTGATTGTAATTTTTGGGGCATAATGGCAGCGGCCTGACGAGACGGGGCCGACGAATGGTTTAGAATTTGGTGCCCTCGATTTCTGGAGAATATACCCACCAGCAGCGGCTCATGAAAATGCCTGATTCAGGCGAAATTCGTGGCACCACTACATGGCCACGGAATCGGAACGCCACGCCGCGTCATCCGCCGCTGCTGCTGCTGCCGTACAAATAGCCTTGAATGGCGCTATAGACGCCCGGCCGGACGCCTTTGTGTGTGTGTTTGTCTCTGCTGTAGAACCGAGAACCGGGAGACCACGTGTTCGCGAATGGATGGCGTGATGCCAGCAGCAGCAGCCAGGCAACGGCGCGGCGCGGAATGCCTTGATTGGTGGATGATGAAACCGAGCCCTTAAAGGGAGAAGAAGAAGGAGCGCTGACGCAAACTTGAGACGTGAGCCCGCGAAAAGGCTGATCAAGCAAGTATTTGAGGATTTTCCTCGCTTTAAAACCATTTCGCGCTCGACATTAAACGTCAAAATCAAACAGCCTACTGCTGCTGCTGCTGCTGCTGTTGATGGTGGTGGAGTGTGCGCGCTGTTGTGCCCTTGGGTCTGCCCCGCTGCCTGCACTTTGTGTGATCATCCCCTGTCTCGGCCGTCATGTGGTACGTCATACGATGATGATGACGACGATGATGATACCGGCTTGATAAAAAAGAAGGAATGCCAGAAGCCGTGTGCACGGTGCTGCTGTCCCATTGGAAAGGAGACGCACGTTCGCTACCGGGGCTACCGGTTCACCGCGTTCGCGCAGCACACACAGCGAACAGCAGAGGATGGATTCGCGAGCTCGAGAGGAGAAGAACACGTGATGCCAAGCCAGGCATTTTCCAAAGATCTGCTTTTTGTGTGTTTATTCCCGTTCACTTTGCTTGCTTGCTTTGCCCATGCGGCCGCGCCCGGCTGCCGACTCGTTGAGCGAAACGGACACGGAGAAGAGGAGAAGAGGAGGAGGAGGCCATGAATGAATTCTTTCTAGCGGCTGCTCTCCCCGAAGTCTTGGCGAAGAAGAACGGGGACGCCTTTTGAGAAGCGAAGCGGCGCGAGTCGGCCAAGGGACGAAATCGCTTTGAAATTTATCGTGGCGACCGGGCGCGTTCCAGCATGGGTTTGAGGCGCGGAACATAAAGAGACAAAGTTATGCAAACAAATCTTTGAAAATATGCTCGTTTTTAATGCTGTTAAACAAGAGTGGGGACCCGGAGGAGGCCTTGAACTCTCTCGGTGAGGTGAGCGGCGTAAATTGGAAGCACCAAAGGAGAAGTCCAGAGGTCCTGGAGACAATAATACAAAAGCGATAGTTTTTTAGATTTCATACGGGTGCGCTCCCATGATTTATGTGCTCATCTATTGCAACTTTTCATTTCCTCATTTTCATTTTTTGATTATTGAACCTAGCCTCCCTTGTGGCTTTGTAAGAGTATTGTATTAAAAGTAAAATATGCTAGCGAATGTGCTGACACGCCGTTGTGACGCACAGAGCCTTGTACGGCTATAGGTCCCCTCCTCTTTGGGATCGTAGCCTTTTCATGTTTCACCAGGGTCACAGCGCCGGGCTTTGTCAGTGACGAAAAGGGGGCAACCCACGGACCGGAAGTACTTTAGAACGTGAGCGCCGCACACACAGCCCACAGCGCACACGCATACTTGCACGCACGGCACCGGGTACGGCGACCCCTCGCTCTGTAGCAGGCAGTAGTAGGCTGCGGTTGCTATTCACCTGACAGGATTCGGCGCCTTTGGTTGACGAGCTAAGGTCGAGTGGTTTTTGGGCGGTTGGTGTCTGTCTGTCTGGCAGGGTTCTTGCTACTGCGCCCTCCCCCTGCTCCGGTGGGACCCATCGACGAGACACAACCCAAGGACCCTCTGAGGAGAAACCTATTCTCGTTGACGACATCCTCGTGCGATATGCGAGTTCCCCTATATATATATATACATTTCCACTTTACTACTGCTACCGCCGCTGCCTACAACAACATGTATTGAGCAATATATTTAATTGGACACATTTTATGAGGGCAACCCGGTCTTTATCCCCTTCTCTCTCTCCTTCTCTCTCTTTCTCTCTCTTTCGCTTCACTCCACGCCCAACATGGTAAAAAAAAAAGGCGCGTACCATGGGGACTGGTACCTCCTTTGGCCCTCGCACAGTAATGGGGTTTAGGGTTACCGCGGGAAATGCGAAAAGCAATCGTTAGTTTTCATTTATTTTATCAATAAAATCGATCCACCCCCGGCCCATGTTTGGACGCGATTCCAATGAATATAGCTGCTAACGATTTGTTACGTCTCGCAGTCGCAGGCTAAGTAAGTCTATTCCCTAAAACTATGATATAAGGATATAAGATTTGAATTATATCACATGCACTATCGCCACTACGTATTACATTTCATTTCGTCTCGACGTGGGGAGAGAAGCTATCCCCCCCTTCTAAGACGACACACCGCCCAGGCGAAAAGGAAAAAAAGGCTGCTCCAAAAAGTATGGAGGCGCCGCCTGCCTATTAACGAGCGGTCGTTACAGTTGTCATAATAAAAATTTACGCCACCAACAACTTCTTAGTTTGCGACGCAGCAACGACGCAGCACAACCACCACCACCACAGTGTGCCGTCTTCTAAGATAAGATGTCTGTCTGGAAAATCCCACGAAGATGAAGGGGGATGCTTGGGTGTGCTACACACTCGTCTCGTCGCTTTTCCCGTTCCCGCCCATCCACGGGCGGGCGGAAATGAATTGCGAATCGTGCGCGCGCTGCTACCCCTTGACAGCGTCTCAGTAGTCCACGCAAAACAATTCGTTATTCCAACGGTTTGGCGACGTGCGCGCGTGCGGCTCGGAACACAAACGCAAATCATGGGCGCAAAGGAAGAAGATCTAGGTAGTGACCACAAAGAAGCAGGCCACGGATTGAAACACACATTTTTCATCAAATCATAACACGCGATTCGTGGCGGAAAAATCTGGCCACAGTGCCCAGACGCGGGGGACCAGACGGCGAAAGGAGAAAGACTTGGATGACTGTCCCGGTGTCTCATA
This sequence comes from Anopheles darlingi, assembly GCF_943734745.1. Classification (NCBI taxonomy): domain Eukaryota; kingdom Metazoa; phylum Arthropoda; class Insecta; order Diptera; family Culicidae; genus Anopheles; species Anopheles darlingi. The sequence goes on along the minus strand of NC_064875.1, from coordinate 29,464,754 downwards.
TTCACCCACTTTCCAGACGGAGCACCTCACGGTGCGCTGGTGCTGCTGCTGCTGCTGCTGCTGCTGCATCATCCTGACACAAGTGTCTCAAGATGAACCACATCGCGCAATCTGTGCCTGTCTCTAGCGTTTGCGATATTTGGCGAATCCCCACGAGAGAGAGAGAGAGAGAGAGAGAGAGAGAGAGAGAGAGAGAGAGAGAGAGAGAGAGAGGGGGGGGGGGGGGGGAAGAGTGTTCCTTGTTGACCGTCACCGCGAAACCGCGAAATCTGTGTGCTCTGACCTGGCGCGACTTTTATGTTTGATGCATATCGGGCATTGGGCCGTTGACAGGCGCGAGAGGCGTGATGAAGAGCAGCGCGCGAATGTCGTCGTCGTCGTCGTCGTCGTCGTCGCGAGGGTGATGAGAGCGCGCTCGCGCTATATATCTGGCCTGCTGCGAGTGGCTATTTCGGGTATAGAGTGGTGCGCGGATTTTTAGCAAAACCAAACACAAATCACACTCGCCTCAAACCTCGCGGTCAGCATCTTTGCTTCCCTGCGCGCCGATGCCTCCAGAAATCCGGAGAGAAATGGGATCTGGGAACCGAAGTTCCGAAGGTAACACAAACGGGAAGGAGGAAGCGTTTTTTTTCGTTTGTTTGTTTATTTGCCTTGGAATGAAGCTTCTCTCCAGTTTTGCGCACGTTTTGCGGTGTGCCTCGTCGCAGACCAAAAGCACCGCGGCGCCGTGCAGGTTCCAGGCTGGCCGGCGGGCCGGCCGGCTCACGCTGGTGGTATCATATCCTCCCCGGCGGGCGCGCGCTCACTATCAGTCGGTAACGATCTCTGTGCCATGCGGTAGGGCTGATGAATATTCGATTGATTGGAATTGATTTTAGATATTCTTCTCGCCAACAACCGGAGCCGAGCGAGAGCCGGTTTTGCGGAACACAATCCCGGCCTACCGGCGGCGGCTGATGCTGCTGCTGCCACCGATTGGCTGACTGCCTGACTGCCTGATCCACTATGCTAATCAGGCGACGCGCGCCCGCCCGCGTTATCGCACCGCCTATTGATACCATCCCACGGTCGGATGGTCGGCCATACAGTGAGTTTTCAGCTTCATCAGTATCATCGCTGCGCATCTTCATTCGGCCGGCAACGGCACCACCGATCGATTGGAGGAGCACCAGGCCCCAGACCGCGGCGCGATATCCAATCAAACGTCGCCACGATCGAGATTTGGGGGTTTTTTTTTTGGTTTTTTTTTCTTGTCACTTCTTCTTCGTTGTTTGGGTCACTACAACAATGGGCTTTGAAAGAAAACCGTTTCTTAAGCAAAACGAAAAAAAATAAATAGAAAAAAATTAACCGAAAAATACGGAATTCACGAGGAATGCGTAGCGGTAGAGGGAGGAGAAGAGCATTAATCTTAATAATGCGATCAACTCAACCTCAAAAAAGCGACGAGGACGACACCACCTGTCCAGCGTAACTCAGCGCGCGTTGTGTTGTGTTGTTGTATGTGGCTTATCGTGTGTGTCTCTCTCTCTCTCAACAACATGCACCAACATCCCACCAACATCGCGCACCACCCCTGTGTCTGTCTGTCTGTCTGGCTGTGGGCGCGGTAAGAGCAAAGGAAATGAAACGAACTTTGTCTGCTGTGGCCGGCTGTCAGGATGTGTATTAGCCTGTCTGGCGTGGCCCGGGGACTGTGTCTGTGTGACCGTTTCTCTGGGCCTTGCGTTTGGACTTTTTTCGAGCGCCCAGAACCTTGGGACCTTGGCTTTTGGGCGACAAGCGGGTCAACCACCAACCATCCGCGGACCAACAATGGACTCGTTTTCTGGGTTCTTCATATCCCACTGTAGGCCAGTGATCCGGTGATTAAGAGGAGGAGGAGACGGAGGAGGAGGAGTAGAAGGACAAGATGTGTGTTCGAGTTCCGTATTTACATAACATGCTTCACATTTTCGACACTAGATTATTTATTTTTCGCCGTTTTGGTCCACTCCGTCTGCGTGTGGCATGCGTGTAAAGGGAAAGGGAGGATCAGGAGGAGGAGGAGGGATCGCACACAGCACGATCATCACCACCACCAACACCTTCTTCGTGGATAAAATCTATGCTCTGTAAATCTGTATGAAGGCCCTGGCTGTATTTGATGTCATAAAACTGTAAAGTGAATCATTGCCCACCGGGGTTGTTGGGAGGGTGGGTTTGTTGCGTGGGAACAAGGTGTTGGTGTAATTAGCCCCCTAGGAGGACCCAACACACACACACACACACAGGCACGAAGCGGTACAATGGAAACAAGTTGTTCATTGAAGTAGTTCTACTTTACGATACCCCATGGACTAGGTTTACAATCCTAGATGCCGATACAACACCTTATGTGGCCTTACCGGGCCATATACCGGGGCCATGGTGGTGGTATATCATCCGGTTCGGATTGATCATAAATAATCTTTTAATGATCGACAACGATCGGCTTAAGGGGGGTTAAAGGAGCGAGCGAGCGCGAAGCCACACCCTCGGACAGATGTGACAGATGTGGTTTTTGGTTTTTGGCACATTTTGATCCAAGGAGTCCGGTCCGACAGAGAGAGAAAGAGAGTGACAGAAAACCTCCGACAAACACATCCGACAATAGGAGGAACGAGCTATTATACGGCTTTTTGGGCCATATGTTGAAACTCCCGCCTTGGCGTAATCCAATTTTAATGAAATAACATGCCCAGCAGCTCCAACCGCGGAGGATACAACCGGAAGAGTCCGTCCGTTCCGTGTGTGGTGATCGATTCGATTCCTACTGATTCCTCGTTCCAACCAAAAAGGGAGAGACTGCAGCTGCAGCGCGCTCTACAAATCCTTTCCAAGCGTCAAACGGGGTTCCGCTTCCTGGACACGATTTTTCCTTTCACACGACGCACTCCACGCACTCGAATGCGTTAAGCCCATTATTATTATTATTGTCCACTTGGCATAATCGATTTCCATTTCTCGAGTTTCTCGCCGAGTGGCAATATCTCGTCGTCGTCGTCGTCCGGGGGCAGGAGGAAGGCGTCACCGTCCCCGAATGTCGTCGTCGTCGTCGTCAATCGAATGGGGACCGGGGAAACCCAGGGCGCGAGAGGGTTTCGTTCTTCATTAAGCGGTATTGTAATCCGCGCACACCGCATCCACGGGTCCACACATTTGCTCCTGTCCCCGGTCCCCTGTTGTCGACGGCCACAGAAAAACCGCAGAAAAGAGGGCGTTAAGGAAGGTTCTAGGTTTCCTTTTCAACACACGCAGCACTGTACGGCACATGGTAACAACCTCTACGGATGACGAACGGCTTTAAGAATGATGTGCGACGGAATGGGGCCCAACGTGGCGGTCCCCTGAAAGAATACCACGCGGCGGAGTTCGATGTACGCGCCGCAGGAAGAGGACCACTACCACCACGAGGGTGTGAAAATGTGCAGGGAGAGTGTGCACGGGAAAAAGAGAGAGAGAGAGAGAGGGACGATCGCGCTTAGAACGCCATTCCCTTCATTGGCCCATTTCCCTTGCTCTATTGGCCCCTTTACCCACTATCCCGCATCCAGTAGTTGGAGTTCCTGCTCCCTAGGGCCCCGGGTGAGTCTCCCGGTTTTGGTTCGACCGGTCTTCGGTGAATGATTTGCACTGACGAGAGAGAGAGGCGAGAGTGACGCAATCACGGAGTGGTTTATGTCTGCCACTTGAACACGAGGGGGAAAATGCAATCGAAAATACTATCACTCGAAAATGCCTCCGATAATACCCTCGGCGTCTCGGCAACGCGCCATCAAATGCAGCCAAACACACACACACACACACAGGGACGGTAGAGTGTGCTGTCATCTATCTATTCGTCTATTCCCGTAGATGACAAGGACGATGGTGCGTGTGATATCAGGAAGGGCGCAAGTAAGGGAAGAAATGGTCGATCCTGCTAATCAATTGGGCACTACTCGACTCGACCCGCCACTACACATTCCGCTTAAAGAGGCTATCGTCACATGCTAGCACAGGGTGCGGGATGATCAGACGGAGCTGCTGGTTTTGAGTCTGAATTAACATGAAATGAATGTTGGTTTACGAAGTACGAATTCTTGTCGATTACCTGTAGATAACTAACTAAGTATAACTTTTATTTTTTTCGGTTATTAAGCATCTATCTATAGTATAGGTTGCTTGGATGAAGTGTTGCCATTTTTATTCAATTTTATCCCTGATAGGTTGATTTTGTATGGAATACTTTTACAATGCTTCAAGATGAAGAAAGGAATGACCAAAAGTCATAGCAATTTACGGAAAGTTAGAGATGGCTATTCTCTTGCTGAGAGCACGTCACGGATGTTGTTTGCGTGGTATAAAATGAACATTATAGCTGGCAAAACCAACAACGGCTGAGGCAGCTATTAAAGGTTTCTGATGAAACATTGTGGCAGTATTGTTCAGTCACAAACCTTGTGATACACTAGTAATGCACAACGTTATGGAGAACAATAGGGTGACAGACGACCATATCAATAAATCGGTTAAACACTTATTTTGAAACAGTCGAAGTATTACTTGGTTGTCTGCATAAACATTATTTGTCTAAATAGCGCCTCACTTTATATGGATGTAGTGACAACAGAATACTTAAAAAAAAATGGGAGAAAGTAGTAGCTAATGATTGACATTACTGCCATAAATCATAACGTATAGTTGTTGCAGTTAGGCCACGAGTGTTGAATGAAAACTGCGAAAACTTGGCTCATACATTTGATACATTTTCCATGCACGAGATTGAAGCAGTTCAAATGCTTTCTTACAAACATGCCCTGAACGCCGCTCCCGTTGAAGCGATGGCGCCACGAAGTCTTTTAAACGATGCGTCCTTTAACAAAGTTACAACGCTAGATAATCGATTTCAATCCAAGTACCAACTTCCGCCTTACCACCATGTCTGGGTATTGTTATGTCTGGCAGGAGGAAACAGTAGAAGGAGGTAGTAGCTATATAGGACGGAGCCACAGATGAAATAGAGAGTAGGAGGAGGAGGAGAGTCGTCCGGTCGAAGTGAATATAAAAGACGAACGCCAAGCGTTCGAGTGGAGCGCAAAATTAAATGAAATGACAAAACCTTGATCCAAAGAGCTTATCCATGAATGTGCAACCGAGCGCGCGCCCCATATGGTACCACGACAGACTGCAGGCTCTGTCTTCGTCCTCAATGGGCTCGAGTTCTAGGTCCCCGACCAAGACCGAGTTCGTAGAAGAGACCAAAGAAGACGACAGGTAGACAAACAAAGGAGGAAAATCCAACGCTAGGCTGCGGCGTTATCTTTCTCCTGCTGCTGCTTCTTCACTGTCAATGCAGCCACACACCCACACACACACACACACACAAGGGGCCGGGACTCTCTTCTTATCGGGGACCGGAGATTTCACCTAATTTCCATAAAATTGGTTTCCCAAACGCGGGCTCCCACGAACGAGAGCGGCCATCTCACAAAGCCTGCAATCATCAAGAACCTCTAGCAGCAGCAGCAGCACGAGCACAAGCACCAGCAATGGGCACTGAAGCGCTGAATGAGATTCTCGGGTGTCCCACGCAAAACCCAAAACCCCCGATCACCCCACCCCCCCGGGGATCGGTATCAGCTGTTCAGTTAATTGAGCAAAATTCGTTAAAACCTGTGCAACCAGCCAGCCAACTAGTCGGCCGGGAGCAACCGAACCATAGCAACGCCGCCGCATACTCTGTCGGTGACATTAGGGATGTTCCTTCCCCCTTCTCTGCCATTACACCGAGAGACACCCGATGCGTTATATGCAGCATCTCATCCACAGCCAAGTCAGTGAAGAGAAGGAAGGAGCCGCCAGAATACCAGCAACCCAGAGTCACCAACAACTGCTGGGCCTATGTGTGTGTGTGTGTGGTGTCGCCGGTGCCGGTGGCCGAACCAAGATTCGACCACGAATTTTATTTAAATTCCTGCCGTTCGTTCGTTCTTTTGCTGCTTTTCTGCTGGAGGAAAAATCGAGTTCGGCATATATACTGTTGGCCCCCCGGGTTCGCGCGGCGCACACCATCTTGCTGATAATGTGTACCCTCCACACACACAGACACGGAACCAGAAATTTGTGAAACGGTAAGGTAAAGTTCGGAAATTAATTATCCTTCTGCTTTGACTTGATTCGCAAATTTTTGCGCTTCGGATGCTGATTTCTTCTTCTCCTGGCAGCGGCGGCGAGGCTGTGAGTTTGACTTTTTTTTTGCACGACCATTCGTTCAGCACCGGTGCTAGTTTTGTTGGTTTTTCGGTTCCAGTCTGTGTAGGGGGAGGCAGAGAAAAACAAACCAAGCAGTAACAACAAAAGAAAGAAAGAAAGAAAGAAGAAAAAAAGACGCCGCAACAATCAGATTATTGAAATTTACATTTTTCTTCTCCCAAAAATCCGTGAACCCAAGAGAGCAGCAGCAGCAGCAGCAACGGCACCAGCAAGGGCACCGAAGAAACAGCATAAGATGCCGCCGCCATGCTGCTGGTTGTACGTGTTGAGAGATGCTGCTAGGATGAATGAATGTCTTGGACCGCCGTCAAGCTATAGCCTTCTTCCCCCCGGCCTTGCCGGTTCCTTCCACGCAGTTCCGCTGCCGAACGGTGTCTGGCAGAGACAAAAGGCCTCAGATAAAGCCCCCCCCTGAACCTTGATAGCCCCGGCTGATCTAAACCGGAGGATGTCTCCGTCGAATTTCACAAGTATGCTAATTAGTCATCCTACTTTGCGCTCACTGTGGCCGCCTAGTTGGACCTTTGGGGACAAACTGATGGACTCAAGCCACCCCGTCTGTGTGTGTGTGCCTGTGTGTGTGTCACCGCAGCAGCATCTTCTCTCCTGCCCGTTGACACTACTTCCTCCGTCTCTCGAAGGCGTCAAGAGGAAGGAATGACGCATGCCACATATCCACAGAAGAAAAAAAATGCCCCCAAGCATTGTGGTGTACCTGTTGTAACCGCGCATACGGGGGTCCACGGGATGATGTGCGTTGAATAATGTTGTGAAATTCCCAAAAAGTGTTTCCCACAAAACAAAAAAAGGAGATCAATCGATTCCGATTCCGGATGGCGATGCTTTTTGAGCTGCAACTCACGCTCTCGCCCTCGCAATCTATCCATTCACACCGACCGCCGAAGGTTTTTTTTTGTCCATTTTTGTTCATTTTGGAAGGAGAGGAGGAAACATTCGCGTGCGCGCGAGCGCGCTCGCTGCTACCTTTTCGTGTGGTCCATTTGGAAGCCCATAACTTATACTTAAGGGGAGCACAACGTCAAGGGCGGGGGGGGGGGAGGTGTAAGCACTTTGGTGGTTGTTTGGCGAAAAACGGATTGCCCCTCATGGGTTTATCGAAGCAGATAACCTATTCGCTTTTCTATGACTATCTTATTTGACGTTTAGTCTCGACGTTATATTATCACCGCAATAACAACGCGAAAGCAGACCGTGAGGGTGACAGAATTAAGCTGTTGTTTGTAGAAACTGGCATAACATTGGCATTAAATCGTTTGGCTGCGAACGGGAATTGGTAAACTGTGGTGCGTCTTCAAATGCGGGTCAATCTTATCAAATACATTAATTTGATTTGAGGTTGTAAAGCAGGTGTCGAACGGAAAGAGTGTGTGTGTGTGTGTGTGTGTCAGGAATAGAATAATTTAAAAGGCGTTTGATAGTCCCAGGAAATGTGATATGAGATAATTATTGTTGGCTACAGTATATGGTGCACTTTTCGAGTAAATTCCAATTGCATTACTTTCCTGTAATTGTTAGCAATGACTCTCGAGATGCGTCCTCTGTGTGTCTCGCCTCCTTGGAAATTAGCGTAAAGTGACCAATATTTATTTGTTTTTTTATTATAATTAGAACTCAACTGACGCGCAGTGGTCTTATTGAGTATGTTTAAATCTAATCCGCGTTCAAGATGCATAGCCAAAAAAAGAATAATAAAAATGTAATATATCACACACGCAAATTATTTGTTCGTAACGCACATATTAAAGTCAAAGCGTTGAAAGTGGACATTGAAATGGGACATAGACGCCAGAGTAGGGTTGCTCAACATAATTCAATATAATTGATTGTGGTGAGTAAAATTCGGTTGCTATGATGAAGTAAACTTGGAACAGTTTGTTTACTTCTTTGTAAACGCAATAATGGTTATGGTGTAAGGAATAAAGATTTAAGCTGACATTTATTGCGATCTGCATTATTTTTTACCATTTTCCATTTTTTATTTAAGCAGATAAATGTCTAAAGATGTATTATAGCATTAATCCCTTTTTAAAGATTATATTATGTCAGGTTGTGAAATGGAAAATACTTAAAAGGAAGTTAAAAGAAACACTGCACTGATTTGAAGGATACGCTGCACTGCTAAAGCAATTACCACTCCGCATCTTCGGCCGGGGCCATTCCTCGTGACCTTCGAGTATAATTCATAGCACAGCATATAGACCGGGTTAGCCGGGCAGCCCGTCACCGTGACCGGCAAACCGACACCAATATAGCATGACATTAAGGAATCCGCTTGAACCGGTCGCCTCCCAAAAATAAAAGAACTATGGTGTGCCAACGAGCGTATAGCGGTTAGTTAGCGGCGGGTGGTGGTTCGGTTCTCGGCGTTTGTTCTAGTTTAAGGATCGGGCGTAAAATATACCGCAATATAACCCGACCCAGAACACGTCGGAAGTTATGATGGCGACTCCGTCCGCCAACGCTGCTGCTGGACACTACCGCAGCCACCGCAGCACAGCTGTCGTCTTCGTTCGTTATGTGCCCGTAGTGCTCTATCGCCCACGTCGAAGGTTTATCAGTTTCTCTGTTCCACACCTTTTTTCGCCACAAACACACACACACACACACACACCGGTCGCGCCATGATGGCTGGGTGAAAAACCTGCAAAACGTATAGGAACACCGCAACGGATCCGCTGCCGTGGACAAACGACGACGCGACTGCCGTACTGCCGTCTCAGGACGAACGAGGTTCCCATCGATTGTGGATTGTGGTCGGGGAGTATTTTTAATCCTCTCTGCGGGCTATGATTTATTTGGGAGTTCGGTTTTTATCTATTTCGAAACGCAGCCTTACGTGTGAGAAGCGTTCAATTGTTGAACGGCCGGAAAATGGATAACCTTGGCCTATAAGGATTTCTGTTTTCCCCTTTTCTTTTGTGCTGCTGTTGTTGTGGTTGTTGTTGTGGTTGTGGTTGTTGATGTTTGTTTAAACTCTTCAAATTCTTCACTTTAGAATGGGGTACTGGGATGAAGCAAGCAGCAACGAGGGGGGCCGAGACCATTCTCAACATTCAAACACTGCAAATTTATAGCATCATCAAAGTTTTACCCCCGTGCTATTAAAAAGAGCTTTCAGATTGCGCCTTGAACTCTCCTCGACGATCGTACCTAGGACGGGCATCGGTTCAACCGCGAATAGGTGGGGCTCAGCTTTGGAAACTTTTGCACGCTAGCTCCGGTGGAATGTAAATGAGAACAGTAGTTTCTTCGGTCGTTGGAGCTTATCCTTTTTTTATCGCTGCGAGTCGTAGGGAAGCATAAATTCTATCATTAATGAACGCGGCGAGCGGCCAATATCGTTCGTCTCGCCTAGACGCGACCTAGACGCTAGATTGGATCACCAGACGATGTACGCTAATTGAGCTGGAAGTTGTGTAAAAGAATTTAATTATGAACCGTTTATACAGTGCGGATTTGAATATTGAATTCGTATGCCTACCAATGCTATACATGAATATTGGAGAATATGAATAATGAAGATGATTTGGGCATATGATGAAGATGTCTCAAACGATGTAGCTCTCGTTTCATTACATATTTAATCATTGCTCTACACGCATCGACATCTTCCACAAGGCAGATTATTAATAAAAAGGAACATCTTATCTTCCTACGATACCATTAGATTAGTCAACACCATACGGGATGCGAGAATTCAGGTCATCAAGATGGTTTCCCTATCAAAGACTTTCGATCAAGATGTTCCACTATCAGATACTCAAATATGAGGCAAAAGACAAGGGCAACAAGATTGAAGAAGAAACAACAAGGAAACAGAGGATAATTTGAAACTTTAGCGTCATAAAACATTCACTTTATTCTTTTAAGCCAGCTCAAATCGTTGTCCTCGGTATAATGTGAAGCTAAGCAAGCAGGTGGGGCGATGGTGGTGGTGGTAGACAGCGACAGCGTTGTAACCGCTCAATCAGCATCACTGATTCCACTAAAGCTACTTGCTGTTAACTATACGGGTGCAATATTAATAAACTATAGTAATTTATGAGAATTTACAGCTTTTTAAACGGCACCTGTGAAGTTCTTCAGAACGCTGTTTGGTATTTGTCTTAAGCTCTAATATTTCCACACGTTTAAAAAAGGAGATCATAATTTAAGGTATTTCTGTTGCAATATTAGTATTAGAAGTAGTAACTCCGTATTTAAGTCATTATTTTGAGGATTGCAGTATACGACACGAGTATCGTATTTTGTAATAAGATTTCACTTCCAATCCTAGCAAAAGCAGGAAAACTTGTAACGCAAAGCTTAAATTTCAATGATGTTTATTTTGTGTAGCCACACTTTACAACGCGCGGAGATTGCAAGAAACCCACGACACAGATACCGCGTTGACGCTAAGATCGCAAATAAGTACTCTAGCGGGCTCGCGCTGGCCGCGGATATATGATTCCTATGCTAATGAGCTCAACGAACCACAGGCGAATCGCAACAATGTATAGCGAAACATATGTTAAACCCCACACCAGATCAAGCGAGATGTGTGAAAAGTTGTCTACTTACATTTGCACGGTTTTTTTTCTCTTCTTCTAATGATTGAGTGTCCGTTTTCAATTGCACATTCGCATATTTGCAATTAATAAGCCGTACGGTCGTGTCATGTTATGGAAATCGGGATTTTGAGAAATTTAATCTGCAACAATCTGTTAGTTTGGAATGGCAAGGTGTTTCCATACTACATATTCCTCAGATCGGTTATCACCATACCGTAAGATTGGTTTCTAATAAGTGAAACGCACAAACAGAGGATAAAAAGGCAACAAACGCGGTTCGTGTGAATTATGTCCATATAACTTGGGAGAAAGTTGCGTGCTTTCTACCAGTATATGCGTACGGTCCATTTGCCAGGAAAGACGCCACGATGATCGTTGACATCGTCGTCGGTAAGACGTCCTGAAAAATACCCCTTAATTTCTCTTGCCCTCCCCAACAAAAGGCGGCTCGGGTGTCCGTCCCGCGCGTAAACAATCAAAGTCAACGATTGCTTCGACGAATCCCAAGAAAAACCACCGGCGGGGTGGAGTGGTGGTCGAGTCCGAGTCCCATTGACGCTTTGGCTTTATGCGGAAGAGTTCTCAATGGTTTTGCGTGATGGTGTCGTAAGGACCTGTATGACACCGTCTAGCGGGATGTGGCGCGCATAGCTCGCTTGAAAAGACCAATCCCAGCATGATTAATAGCACTTTTTTCTCCCTCTCTCTCTCTTGCGCCAAAGACCGCACTAGTCGTCCAAGGAAGCATATGCGTTCGGCCAGCCGCCGACTGTCTATGTGTTGTCTTTCCCTGTTGCCCATTTGCTATCTTCGTTTGTTGAAATGTGCAACAAAAAAAAAGAAGAAACAAACGATAATCCAGTGTCCAGAGAACATGTTCGCCATCATGTGATGTGTGTATGTGTGTGTGCCTCGTAGGTGATTAGTCCCGATGTTGGCCGAACACTAGTGGCACGCCTGCAACAACAACAACATTTTTCCCTTGTAAGTGCCGTGTCGTGTGATTGACGATAGAGCTGTAAGATGTGTTGTATTTTCACACAAAATTTTCTCTGACTTTCGCCTCGGTAGCAGGGCGCCTCGGGACAGGGACTTCTGTGGTGGCAACAGTCTCGACTAACGCGCATCATGTTGTTGGTCGAGTGTTGGTAGAACAGTGAGTGTGTGCAAATCGTTCCATTGCTTCTGCCCTTCCTATACAAACTGTTCGCGAGTCCGCATATCCGTGTGTTGTGTTGAGTAATTGCTGTTGATTAGGATGGAATTTAGCTGCTCATAAATAATGCAAATACACAAGGTGATTGTGAGTCTCTCGATGCTTCAGATTGCTCACAGTCACCGTGCGTGCTAAATACGACAAAGGTGGACTTTCTCTGGCCATCCATCCATCCGGCCGGCCGGCCGGTCGGCCCGCGGTGTCGAGTATTGATTGCAATGCATGCTCTTCAGAATTGCAAACGTCGTGTCAAGACCAAACAATAGGGTTAGCGGTATGCCAGAGGGTTTGCCAGTTGCAATTGAAAGGATATGCAGTCGTCCGGAGTAGTGCCATTGCCAGTCGTTGAGTAATGCTTGAAAGAAGAGTTAACCAATTACCGATGCGATAACCCCGTCTGGTCATCTGATTTGCAGATCTGTTGCCAATCTGTGTTTTGATTGACACTGATGGGTGGCTCTTGTTGGGAGATTTTGAAATGCATTTTATGCGTAGAAATACAGGAAGCAAGAATCCATTGGGAGGGATGCTATGGTCTAGTTTAAGTATCTTGACAGTTATTTCATTAGCGACGAAAGGAATGTCTACTTTTGCATAGGCATGATGAGAAAATGGCGTTTCTGTAAACACTTATAGATGAAGACTGTACACAAACGCACGGTATCCTCACTGAATCGAATTGTTTGACTCATACGTTCTGATTCTGTTCCTATTTCATTTTGATCCATTACGAGTATCAACTGATCATTTGCATGTTCATTGTTGCTGATTAACATGTCTATTCACCGTTTATGTGATTCTGTTTGCGATACCAAACCATTGCCAATTGATAGCCCGTCTAGACTGTATTCTGTAATTGTGGCCATGACGCGGACACTAAAGACATCAACTTTTCTTTCATCAAGTCCGTCCTACCCTCTCTGGCACTGATGGCGGTGTAAATATTATTGTATGATCGCCACGTCGCTTAAACGCTGACAACTGTTATCATTAATCAAAAGTCTCTTGTTGCTGGTGACAGTGCACTCGATTCCCGCAGTTTGTAGGGCTACATACCTTAGCTACGCAGCGATTACGGGACCAAAGTCCGACCGAGGGGCCCACCTTCAAGTTAGTTGCATTTGCATACCAAGATCGCAAGATCTTTAATTATCCTACAGACCTTCGATGTTTCTTAACGGCCTGTGACGATTGATTGACCGTGCAACGCTCTCTCGCTGATCGTTTCGCTTGGCGCCTAGGTTTCTTGCTCTGCGTCCGCGTCTCCACCTCGGGATTTCGTCTTGTTTTCGCCGTGTTCTTAATAGCTTAGGCGTAGGGGTCGCGCGTGCAGCGTACAGCAGCAACAGCAGCAGCAGCAGCAGCAGCAACAGCAGCAGCAGCAGCAGCAGCAACAGCAGCGGCAGGTTGACGCTGGCCGGATTATTATGAAGTTATCAATAAGTTAATTTGATGCACAAACCTAATAGACATATCGTGTTTGCCGTTACCGGATCGTAGCGTAGTAGGCCGCCGAGCGGCGCCATCATCTCATCTTGACAGCGCTCGCGACGCTACTCACCAGCCTCACTACCACCCGAGCCATAGTAGAGAGAGGGTGTCCACTATGCAGCCGCTACATGTTGGCGACGATAGTCCCGCTAATGCGATTTGATTAATCGATTCACAGCTCTTTTTGTGATTAGAATTGCCTATCAGGTGGTGGTGGTGGTGGTGGTGCAGCCTGGGTGTGAGGTTCAGGAAACGCATCCGATGCGGATTGGTAGTCTTGGCTCTTTTTCTCTTCAACAGCCCGGCACCGCTCTGCCGATCGCATGCAGTCAAGATCGTCATTATCGTGGCAAGATGATTTAGCTTTAGCAAACATTTAAACAATTTTTTATTCCTGCACTGCATTGAAGATGTAGCCTTCTATCTGAATACTGTCCGGGTACTTACTGCTATACCTGAAGCAGCAGCAGCAGCAGCAGCAGCAGCACCAGCGACCCTTAGCACGCAACACACAAGTATGATGCATTTATGATTGCACAAAAAAGGGGGCAAAAGGAACCAAATAAATCATTATACGGTCCGTGGGTGGTAACTGACTAATGGTTGATTGATTTACTACCGATTGAGGTACAGCGCCTGCGGTGTTGATATATTTTTCATTCGTTTTTTATTCTTCTTGTTTCGTTTCTTCTTATAGGTAATTAATCAATCAACCATCCATTCGCGCGTTGACCCTTAACATTGCATGTACAATGGAGTATGAGGTTTCTCGACAAATTAAACAGGTAGTACAATTTATGAACAATATGCAAGAGTCCACACATGGATTTTGTGCAAATTTGAACAACGTTTTATAGGTATGACATATTTCAAACGTGTGGAATAAGGTGTAGAAGAGAACTACATACCTGGACCTCCAGACCGAATTCCTTCGATTGCAAACCTACGCAAAGGGCGAAGATTTTGTCTTTCGTGAGCCCCACTATACTGTCCAGACACCCAACGAGGGACCCATTTAGATACCAAAGAAACGCAATTTTTCGATCATTTGATTGTGCTTGGACTTGCCTGGAATAGTGATAAATGGGATGAAAGCCGGACGATAAGACACATCTAAATAATGTCGACTACATTAGGCAACTGACCTTTTAGTCTCGTGTCTTGGTGTAGGTGCGTGTTCCCCCCGTGTGTGTGTGTGTGTGGCTCTGCGGTGGTCTCACGAAAACTGCTGTTGCCTAGCGACCCACTGTTTCGGTATTTCAAATTTGTCTGCCCTTTTTTTCGTGCCGTGCCTGGTTGGTTGGTTGGTTGGTTGGTTGGTGCGTGCCCACCGTTAATGCGGAGACTGTGGTCCAAGAATTGGCTCTCGGCTCTCGGCTATTGCTGCTGCACCCTTTGCCAGGAGTAGTGTGTATTTGATTGAATGACCACAGTCACGGTATAACATCGTTTCGTCCTGTTCACAGCCGGTGTAATGGGTTTTTACTATTATATTAAACCTATCCTTACACAATCAAGTCTCCGTTCAAGTTGTGCGTCAAGGCGCACAATATAAGAGCGCAGCGTTTCGGCCCCCCTAACCATTTAAACGTTTTTGCAAGTGACTTACTTATAGACGATGGTAGCGAATGTACCAATAATGGTCGCTTTAAATGCCTCAGCTTTCTCCCTCGGGACTCACAGAGCGCAGTTGGACAAACGGTAGTACCGCACAGCATTATACACAATCAATTGTCGTTTGACAGATGAAGGATGTGCCAGGGAGAGTGCAGTGCTGCTGCTGCTGCTGCTGCGGGTATTCGCATTAATGTTAACCTTCCTGACGAAATCCTCGTAGAGCACTCGAAAATGAAGGTTAATGAACGTCTGTCACGTGAGTCGAGCTCATAAATATACGCCTGCAAGAAGTACACCGAAAGCGCGACTGGAACCGGCTATTTCTCGTGGCCATGGCTATTGGTTGGCCATCATCCCACCGGGCCGGGAGGAACCGAATGGTATCTGATGAGCCGTGGATGGAAGAACACCAGAGCATCGTCTCGCCTACCGACGAGTGGCGCGCGCGCGCGATGGTCAGGTGCAACGCCCCGGGAACACACGTGTGCCGACTGACCGACCACCACTCCAGCTCGAATAAAAACGGCGGGGGGAAACGTTGTATGTTTCGGACGTTGTCCCCCTTCGTCGTCGAGAATGCAGGGTATCTTTTCTGCCTTTGCTTCCCTGTGCCCGGTTCAGACAGACGATTGATTTTAATTGCTTTCGTCGTCGTCGACGTCGTCCCCGTGAGAGGAAGATATTAGGCGTATTGTTGTGACCATAATAAAGACTCGGTTTATCGTGTATCGTCAAGAGCAGGAGGAATGGGTGGGTTTCGTGGGGGGGAAACAATCCTAGTGTGTTGTCTGCGCGCTATTTGATAACAGTCACCACGACATGTGCTACGACCAAACACGACGTCCCCGGACTGGTCCGGTCTGGTCTAGTCCGGTGGATTATCAGGACGATTATCCGAGCGCTCTCGAGTGGCGAACGCTTTATAGGGTAACAGGTAACGTATGCAACATGCTTTGTGTCCGTTGCAGCTCTCTCGGGAAGCAGCGAACAGTGTGTGTGTGGGTCTCGTGGGACCGAGCCGGCTGGCTGGCTGGCTGGCACAAATTCCCATATCGACCGTTTCGGGAATCGTTGCGCCGTTTTACTGCCACCGAGACCGAGAAAAGACGCTGGAATTTTAATTAACGAAATCATTCAATTTGTGTGTCGATAAATTTTGTTTTTTATAGCCCTCTCCCCTCCGGGGGCCTCCAGGGTTGGCGGCTGTCGCCTGGAACTGCGCTGTTGGTTTAGAGAGCAGCTCCTCTTTTCTCACATTCTCGGCCGTGCGGCCGTTTCGGTGCGTAGTAGTAAACGCCAATCGGCGCGATAAGAGCTTCCCGTAGGCGCAGAGAATGTTGCCATTAGGTGCTGATGAACCGTGTTGTCACCTTGCGTTAACAATATTTGAGCTAACGATATTTGTTGATGGAAAAGAGATAATTTTGTGTGTGTGAAGGCATTTTTGGCGAACGAATGTCGCGTATCGCGTATTGCCATCTGGCATTTCGTGAAATTTGGCAAATTCCCGTTAACCGTTAAGATTATCAAAATGAAATAGACGATGGCTGATTGCAAAGAGTTTATTTGTCTCCGTTGAGTTGAAGATGAAGAAATTTTACAAAAGTTGTATGACTAAGAGCTATAACTAATATATAACTTTATGGGTCCTAGTGCTATTTGAAAATCAATACTCACTAACCGATATGTTTTACTGTAGCAATTGAGCCCCTAGAATTCCTCAGGAATGGCCATGTACAAATGCATGCTTGGGCCTAGGTAATCGTATTAGTCCAAAGGTGAGCTAATTCCTGCGCTAATCTAATCGATGAAACCGGTTTTCCATCCAGCCATCCAGCCAGATAGATGGCGCTTTATCGGAATAAAGCACTATTCCTCATATTCCTGCATTAAATGTGTTATTATGTTGCTCCGGTCAAGGGTTCGCTGTAAAATATAGTTTCATATATGCTGCATTAGATTAGGATAAGTTGAGAGTTTATAAGGTGTACGCCATATAATTAAAATAGTTTCTTTATTACCGTTGCACGGATGTGCAAGGAATGGACTCACCTGTTCGCTGGACTTTCCTATCTAAAATATTATGCACTCGATCGCGAACTGCGACCAACCGATAGCCGATGGTGTCTATCCAGCTATCGCACCACAGCCCCAATCATCAACGGCATTAGAATATGGTGGTGGTATGCATTAAGATGTTATCGTTGAATTGACCCAGACGGAGACCCTTTTCGACGATTATATCCCCGGGATCTCTTTCGATATTATGGACTTCCAGATAAAAACGTAGACCTACCCCCGGAGGGCAACGTTTAACGCATCGCGCGCTCATTCGCACTTCGGTGCGACCGTTCTGTAAGTCGAGGCCATCTCGGATTCGAATTCGAATTCGAAACGATCGAAAAGAAAGGGAAGAAGATGTCATGTACGTGGTACGCTGTTCTAGGCACACTGCGGTGGGGCCAATAGGATATCAGCGCTTCGGTTCAGGTGGGGAACCCCGTCGTCGTCCTATCCGTGTGCGACCTTCTGGTGCGAGCTCCTGCTGTGTTATGAAGTGACCGCGCATCGCACGTAACCGCGCGAAGTGACGCGCTAATGAGGGACTGGCCGCTGCAGAGTTTGAAACAGAATTAGTTTTTGTTTACGGTATTTTATTGGGTTTCGTATTTTTTTTTTTATTCACATCGAAACTTCCATTCATATTTTGTGAGGGTCGTCCAGTAGTAGCAGCAGCAGCATCGACACACACACACACACACTAGTGCCCAGGGTCTAGGGTTGGTTCGAAGCGCGCTCGTAGTTTTTTCCGCGTATAAGTCTCCGCATCGCCCGGCATCGTAAAGGTAGACGAAGTATGTTGGCGACAGATTTATGATCTCTGCTGCGTATGTTAAAGACCCTAAAAGATGAGCTCAAACTTGTTTGCCTGGATATTGGGCTGTGGGCTTTATTTTTCTTGTTCGGAAGATTTATACGAGTTATTCTAGACTGCGGGAGAGAGAGACCCCGTGGAGGAGGTGAGCGGCACCTAACTCAAAAGCAAATTTTGATTCCCACTCTGCGGGTCACCAATTTTTCCTCGAACACGCCACAGCAGGGGCGGTGTGCAACCCAGAAACACTTCTGCTGGTGCGTGGTTCGGCATTGTTGGAGTCACCGGGAGTTGTCAATGGAGGGGTAAGGTGCTAAATAAGTTCGATTGGATTTTAATAAAATTAGAATGTGATTATAGCTTTTGAGTTTTTGTGGCGCTAATGAAAGTGATCATTAATAAGATAAATTTACCAATAAATACTGTGCCACGAAGACGATTAGCAGGTAGAGGGGTGAGGTGTTGTGGATGACGGAAAGGAAATTTAGGAGATGAGATGCTGCAACAAAAAAAAAAGCCCATTCGAAATTTATTTTTCTGCATCTGCTGATTAATACGAGGGAGAGTATTTCAAAACCTTGAATAAATACTAAAAGCTTGGGTTGGCTTTTGTTTTACATCAAAGCCGCCTTGTCTCTCGGCTATCAGAGGGTTACTTTACCATAAAAAATTATGGATTTTATATTCGCAAAGCCTACGCTGGCTGGCTGGCAACCTTTGGCACAGCGTTGGGTTTTTATGTCCCGTGAAATTAATCTGATATATTGGTTTAATGTCCGGCTGAGTGTAAGTACATAAATCAGGACCTCCCACTTTCGGCCGCAGGCGTAACAATTGCATTACCGAGAAACTTTCCGCTTTCTACGGCGATCGTCCGTCCAACAAGTTGTCATCGCATGGGGTGCGATGTACAACTGTCCGGGGGTTCTTTTTTATTTTTGGGGGGACCTTTTCGGCCACCGATTTCGGGTTGTGCAATGCCAGGAAAGGTGTTTTACGAACAGCCGTTTTACGATTGCTGCAGCGCTGCTACTGCCCACTAGCCACAAGGTGTTGTGTGCGTGTGTGCATGTCTGTTAAATCCAGCGAAAAAGGAGTATCATCCGTGTTTTTTTTTGTTTTCAACAGAAGACAGAAGAAGCTACCCCTCTTATAGGTCGACTATCTGGGAGTCCGAGATATTTTAACGAGAAACTAAGCGAGACGAAACCACACTCTCCCCGTCGCCGCTTCGTCGTCCGCTTGGTGGACCTCGATTCGATTGCTGACAGGTTTTGGTTTTTTGCCCTTCTTTACATAAGTTTACGATGCGTCAGGCGCACGGATGGCATCTCCGATGAAGGGGGGGCATCCTTATCTCTACTGCTCTGTGGGGCTGTTATTTTATGGCGCTTCGCTACGCTTTTGGCGGCATAGCACAGAGCGTCAGCAGAGCCGCCTTCATCAGCGCCCGACGAATGCGACGAAGTAAAGCCACAAGTGGGGAGGGGGGATTCCGGGGACCGATGGCGCTCTCGATGCTGTATTCTCTGTGTAACCTTCGGTAGGCAGATGTATTCTCCCATATCCGATTGGATGGAATGATGGTCATCATGGATCTTCTTTTCTTACTCTACCATGTCCTCCGGCAATCTTGGGGCCGTTGTTTGAGGTGGAATATGATACGATCACGAATTAGCACCCTTGTGCGTCGTTTTTATGTGCTGCTGCTGCTGCTGCCACCGCCGGCAGAATAAAACAACACCAACCGCGCGCCCTGCCACGGACCCCGGGCCGGTAAAATCTTTGAACTTTGTCCGATCGCACCGCACACCTGTGTGCTGCTGCCGAACGCTATGAATTATGGTTCGCCATTAGTGCAATCGCAAACTCACATTTATTCTACTTTTACTGCCTTACTAAACGCGTTTCTTTATTTGGTTCCGGCGTTGCATGCTTCCTGCAGATAAGCTTTCATTAAACTCTCCTCGGATCATCCTCATTTCACGGCCTACCTCAACACGTGGTGTGCGTGTAGCTTGTTAGTGGAGTTAAGTTTTCCTTTTTTTTTAAAAAAAATGGATTCAATTAAAAATTTCGAGAGCTTTTCGATTTCACTTTCCACATCCACCACAACGGATCGAACTTTCTCTCGAAATGGTTCAGAATGCTACGCTCGAAGCGGCGCTGCGCTGCGCTTTAATCGAACTAATGAATCTATTAGGTTGCTGTTCTTGTGAGGCAACAGTTGACCATTTTGTTTTAGTGTGTTACACCATTGGCACGCACTATCAGGCAGCAAGTGGTGTTGCATCGAAAGGCTTTCCATTTCCGCTCGGAATCGTAAATTGATCTGTACCATTTACCAATCCGCTAGGAGAGATCATCGATCGACATAGAAAGAAGGGGGCGCTCCAAACGCATGCTGTCGTACGTCTCTTACGCAGTCATCCGTTCCATAAACTTTAAAGGGTAGGAGTGTGTAGCCCAAGGGAAACCGCGTAGCCGCCGGTATTTGGACCACCGAGGCTCGTGATATTCATTCCACAGGTTGTGTTGTGATTCCCTCTGATCGATCTTTGGGATGCGCTGCATCTGAAAAGACATTTAGTCGACCATTTGTTACCTTTCTGTCTGGCGGACCTGCTAGGCCATAGCCCACTATGGTTAGAGTGGACCGGTAATCACCGAAAATGGAGACGAGACGATACCATTTGCTTTTCATTCATCCAGTAAGGCGCGCGCTCGCTACCTATCGTTCGATAATCATTCAGGAGCAGTAAATTTGGATATCGCTTTGCTTTTTTGGGAAGTGTCTGACTTTAGAAAAAAACAAAGCCTTCACGAATATCGCTCCTGACTTCCAATTCCTCCCGGGGGCGGTTGTTCGTTGTTCAGTAGTATCTCAGACTAAGAGATGCGAGGTAATCGTGGCGTTGACAGGTGGATGATGTAGAGTAGATAGCCTTAACGAAGCAACATTTTTCGTTGTATCTTGGGGTTTTAATTTTCTATGTTGACAAATGTATCGAGCAACTCATTCCTGTCCATTTTTACGCTCACAGGCATCAGAATCTCCGTAATGTAATGTTGTTAGTTTATCGATTTAATCTCTTAAATTAAGGCAAAGCGGTTAATTTGGTTTTATTCCAGTACATGAAATGGAATGATTTTAGTAAACCAAAAGCAAGATACTATTTGTTACAGATGAAATTGAGGCAATTTTCACAGTCGTATAATTTGCGTAATAGTACAAACTGTCAAGAGAGTACCGGGAATAGACGATTTAAATCTGACTGGGCTGACGATAGGAAATAATAAAAAAAACCTTCTTCTGCAACGAGTCCTGCTGCAACACATTTCATGCCCAAAACCACCAACCAAAATGTTACGAACCAATATGTTAAGTTCATGAAACAACTCTCTCAAGCTATAATGATGATTTTCGAACACCATATCTTTCAGTTTATCGATGTTTTTATCGGTTGAGGAAGTTAATGTACGACCAGCAAAAAGCCCAAACTGGTGGCATCGGTCCAACCACTTTTGAAGGCTTTGTACCACTCATATCGACGAGTTTTCGTTGGAGTATTATTGCGAAAGGCCTTTTGCAACATTTTCAATGCATCGGCACACGACATTTCATTTGCAAAACAAAACTTTAAGCAATTTCTTTGTTCAACGTCGTCACCCATGATAAAACAATCGCCGCTAACTACTGACATCGACTTACTTAAAAAATTGCTGTAAACAAATGGGTTGAAGGATTGCGCTCAAATTTTGCATAATAATTAAGAACAGTTGTACCAACCTAGCAAAAAAATATTCACTTCATCCGACAGACCAGTCAGATTTAAATCGACTATTCCCGGTACTTTCTTGATAGAATGTGTTTCTATATCTTTCGCAGGACCTCGGTAGCTCGCTTCTCGCTAAATATAATTGGTTTCCTTACAAGAAATAATTGTATAGTGATATTAATAAATCTCGACCTCACGATTTATCACGAAATTACTTAAAAAATTAAGCCAAGAAACACCATTTAGCTGTCTGGCGCGTGTGCAGTTAAAGTCAGTTCGTTAATTTGTTCCAACTGCTGAGTAAAACATGAACCAATGTCACAGGTATGGAAATGACCAGGGTCCATGACCACATGCCGCCAATACAGCAAAGATATACAAAAAAGCAGTTCAGACTGAATATTGCACCTGATCCTTGCTGAAGTTCCGGACGGATCTCTACAAACCGGGGTGACACCAGCGGCCGCCCATCAGCGCTAGGGGGGGGGGGGCTGGCCAATGCCGATAATTGCCTGTACAGTAATGAGTTATTCATGGTTTGCCGAAGCATCGCCTAGTATGGGCGCACAAATGAGAAATTGATAGTGGCTGTAATTAGTGCAGAGTTAGCCTGTGACGATGTGCCGGTTTTCACAGACTTGCCACACCACGAACTGGAGGACCACCCAAAAGCGCGCCGCAGTTGCAGAGTGCAGCGACGTAGAGTGAGTCGACGAGTACACGCCGCGGGCACCTCTTTCAGACTTCATTGCGCCGCTCTTGCCTGTCCCGCTGGCTGGGCTGGCTGGACCTGGGAAGCAAATATGCTTCATGACTAATTGAAAAATGATTATCGTTATTAAATCGTTAAATCTGACGCGATGTGTGCGGAGGGGTGGGGGTAGACGCGGATACTTCCGTTCCGTCGTTGCCACCACTGGCCAGTTATAATGTCTCGTTCCGCCGTCGTCGTCCTATCCGCTATCTGGGATATATCATCATACTAATCTTGCTTCAAACTGACTCTCTCCTCTCGCATTCACACATCCATTGGCGCGTTATTCAAGTGCTAATAAACGACCAAATCCAGTTTTCCATCTGAAATGGTTTGTTTGGATACGCTGGTTTGCGATAATTACCCCGGTAAATGAGATGCTATTTCAATAAATCCGTGCTGATTGAGACTGTTGTCGAATAATGGTTCGACTTCGTTTGGTCATAATTAGGGGACAAAGTCTATGGGCCGATGGGAAATAACTACCGGCATGCTCGATCCGGCCGAGAGTGATCTTCCTTTAACGGCATCCATAACTAGCCGGATTCATAATTCAACATTTCAACAACTTTATCTCCTCAGGAAGCGGGGCCTGTGGGGCGCAGAATTTGAATATTTTATGGCACCCTAGCATAGTTAAGCAATATAAAGCAAAACGAAACGGAATCTTCCGTTTATGAGCCCGGCGGACGATCATTTCTTACGCGTTGTAGCGGAGGTTGAACATTTTACAGCATATTTTCATCCAGCATATGATAATCGATCGAGCGAGTTATCGTGTTATATTTGAATCGCCTCTTGCTTCTAGCTTTTGATGTTATAGTAACCGCAGAATTGCTTAATTCGATCGACGTGTTCCTCTTTGCTGTTGAGTGAACAACAAAATGCGGTTTACCGTCAGCGCGTCGAGCTTGCCAATCACTTATCCTTTAACTGAAATCAATCATTTACTTGTTACGGGTTTTTATTGGTTTGATCAATCAACGCGCACCGCTGATGCATCGCTCCATCGGGGCAATCTGATCTTGAGCCTTTTGCGATACACACACACACAGGGTCATAAGCTAACTTTCCGCGTACCAAATGTCAATGACATTGACCGCCAGATCGTCGCCAGCACAGTAAAGTACGTGACCATGGACTGAGGGAAGGGCACCGAAAACGATTAAAACTATACAAAAAGACTACAAAAGATACAGTAACACGAAGGTTTTATCAGAGATCAGATCATAATATTTTTTTCATAAGTGGGCTTTCCGTAAGTTTAGTCACACTAATGGCCGAACGCTTTTCATTTTACACTTTTACTATTCTCAGAAAAATAAAATTGTTAAAAATAAAAAATAGCCAATCGAAGGGAAAGTAATAGAAACTGAAAGAAGAATGTTAAATCTTTTAAAAATTCTTTGTATTTGTCGTTTCTGCTCAAATTTAGAGAAGGAACGCTAAGAAAACGGGAGATAGACGTTTACTTATGCCGGTCACTGTACTTGACCAGCTCTGGGACTACTACTTTTTTGGGCAACTATGGTGATAATGATCAATAGAAACATTACGGTTGTAGGTAACAGAAATTCAACACAGTTTCCATTGGAAAACATCAAAAGTGCGCTAATACTCTGCAGAAACTCGTAAATTCGTCAATTGAACACCTTACGAGCCCCACCAGATCAGAAGAGAGCTCAAACCATTCGCAAAAGCGCCCCAAAAACGCACTTTTGCTGTGCACCGGGGGGGTCAGTTGTGCAAAAAACTGCAACCCAAAGAGAAAAGGAAGGAGGAGAACGAGATCATACGTGTACATTGGCTGATGGAGCTGAAGGAATGCCCAACGATGGAAGCAAAAAAGTGCCATAAATTATCGCTAATTTTATTGTGTGCCACTGAGATGCTGCCACTGCGACACGACCGCGCAGGGGTATTCGTCGTGTCCCGCGCTATAATGCTATGATTTGTTTTCGTGTTTGTTTGATTGCTTATGCTCGAAATTCGGCACGCGGTTGGTTCCGCCGCCGATGTCGCCTCGGGCAGCATCATCGGGCGTTACCAAAAATGGCGGGGGGACTGGGGGAAGTGGAGTGGTTACATGTGTTAAGTATCGTTTTGCGTTCCGTTCGTTAAGGCCCTCGCGGCTAAATTACGATACCTGTCGTTTCTGTGATGCATACGTTCTGCTCGGTGCATCAATCATACCCGTTTTCGTTTTAAAACAATATCATTAACCTGCTGGTGGTGTCCGCTTGCAAGAAATGAATGAGTCCCACTGCTGCTGCTGCTGCTGCTGCTGTTGCTGGTGCATTGGTTCTGCAGAATTTCCTTGGAAGTCGTTAAGCTACGAATGAAAGTATAACGTTCCGGAATGCGCTGGTTTGGTAAATGGTTTATGGGAATTCTTAAATTCCCTGCATCCCGGAACAAGTTTTGCTAATTCGTATATCGCTCCCAAGCCCGTGTAGAGTTTGATCGTTTGGCGCTGAAGGGTTTATTATAGCGGCACAACCACTCTTGGGCATTCTTCGGGTTGAGATTCTAGCGTGAAAGGGTTTCTGGTTTCGTCTGCCAAATTCATCGGAATCCAGTTACGGATTCGGGATGCCTTTCCGTCGCCGGGCCCTCCGTTTTGGGTATGAGAAGGAGGGGCAGCAGGGCGCATATTTGTATCGTACGATGCCCATTATGCGCGCTAAACGGGTGGAAATGAACTGGAACGCTTGCGAAATCCATTAAGAGAAGAAGGGACAGAGCGACGTATCATACAAAAGGGCTGGGCTGGGAACAAAAGGAAGAACATCGGTCGATCGAAACTCTTTTGCTTCTTTTTTTTCCTTTTGTTTTTTTTGTTTGGTTCCCTATCCCTCATTCCGTGCCCTTCACCGGCTCATCCTTGGCCTTGGTGAAAACGTGTCGCAAATGATGTAACCATTCGGCGGCTATCCAATGCTAGACGATATCGACGGGCTCGGGGAGTTGGTTGGTGATTGATAAACATTAACTCTTCTTTGCCGTAGAACAAACCACGCATTATTCACCCTCTAGTACGTTAATTCGTACGGTACGGTGGTTCAATAATAATGCGCGAGCATTACCGTTTATTCCACTTATTACTAGCACCTTAGCATCAGGCATCTCAACATAAAATAAAACAGTATATTACATATTCAAATCGACGTTAATCGCTTCTATCACAAGTTGGTCGTCGTTTCGCAAAACCCCGCAACGCGTCAAAGCGTATCGAGTAATTACGGATAGAAAAATTATGTTCGCCCAAGTCCCATAAACTAGCATCAAGGTGACGCGAAATCGGCGATCCTTAATTATGCGACATTAATTCGATAGAACATAGCCTTCAGTCAATCACAGAGAGAGAGAGAAAACAAAGTAGAAAAAACCTGCATCGCTCGAGAATCATCGTCTCCATGGTGATGGTGGACACGGAGGCAACGGCGCCGTGTGGTTGGCAAAAGAGGTTGTCCACCACTTGCATGACAGTTTACGGTTCAAGCATAACTCGAAGGCACAGGATGGATATTGACGGTATGGCGCAGTGTATCAAGTGGCTGGCGTTTGGCGTGACGACAACAACAACGACGACGACGACGACGACGACGTGCAATTGGCGGTAGCGTCGCCGTCTCATGTTACACGAAACACGAGTACCACGGCGAGCCAAACCATATCACAGCCCTCGCTTAACCGCACAACTGTTGGCAGAACTGTTGTTGAGCCCAGTTGTATCGAGCTGATTATTTATATTCTGCGAAACACTTGTCGCAGATGTCGCCATGAATGGGGCGTACTTGGGAGCAGTTGCGTTTGTGAATCACACAATTCGTTCATTGCGTCCCGAAAGGCGCGAATGTAGCAGTCTACTCGGACGGGACTTTCACTTCCGTTGAATCACCGTTTGGTTCCGTTCCGTACAGCTTCAGCACTTGCCGTTCAAGAAGAGTTTAAAGTAGGCCTTTTATTGAGTATGTATTGCAAGGAGCCGAACCTTTCATTACGAAACTGTGTCTTTAGGTCTATAGTCGCCTATGATATGTGGTGGTAACATCTATGCAGACGAGAGACAGCTGCAGACATACGTTGCATAATGACTAAATTTGCATGCATGTACATCAACGCAAATGAAGCCAATCACAGAGACACACTCTTAATGGCCTTGATAGGACCGAACGACATTTGTCATTCCTATCGCCTTTGGCTCAAGACCAGCGAAACCGCAGCTTCCACCAAGTCCACAAAACCTATAGCGTCCACATACAGCAGAGCAGCTGGTCCTGTGGGACAGGCCCCCCCCCAGACCGGCTTTGCTGGCGCCATTACCACCCCGTCGTGTACGATTGAGGTGCATCGCCCACACATCAATACATTTGCTAATTGAATGCAGCGGCCATTATTTATCAACGCCCGGAACGTCGTGGCGTGCGACAGGAATTGCGGCGATGAAATAAATCCCTTTCCTGATACGAATCAACGAGATCCATTTAATCATCGGTGTGGTCCGGTTGGTTGGTTCCGTGATTTGCGCTTGACCAGCGATCTCGCAACCTCGCAGGCGGGTGCTGAAGGTGTGAAGTTCAATTACGAGCTCGCTGGTTTAACTAATGGTCAAATTATGAAGTAGGTGTGTCCGGTTCATAGTTTTATTAATTGTGGTTTACGATCCTCCCGCAGTACCGGCGCACTTAAAGGCGACATGATGATGAATGTTCCGTTGTAATTGAAAAGTCTTGGTACGTGTTGTAAAATTGCGCGATATTTTGGGGGGTGATTTTAGGGCGTATTTTAATTGAATTAAAAAGAACCTTTACAAGAGGGTTCAAAGACCTTTGAGCATGTAACGAGCCAAACGGGCAATGGCGCAGTGCTAAAGCCCGTGCAAGACAGCACCCCCCAACCCCGGTGGTGATACATATTAAACCGCCAGAGTCTAGCGTCTACAACTGTCTGAAGGGGCGAAGCAAGCCGCTGGAACGACCAAATTGCCTCTTGCGTACGCAAACCCCTGTCCGTCTTGCAACTTAATGTGAAAGAGAAGAAGAAGTTTATGAAATCCTCGGAAGCCCTCGGAAAACGGTCGAACGTTCTCGAACCGGCGGCAACATTGCGCCGGGGGTTACGTCGTACCGCCAGTGGCCAGTGAAAGCCAGCGTTCCGCCCGGACAAAGTCCGGAAAAAGTCGTTTAGTAAGCGAAAAGTGGTCATGATTAATTTCAATCAGCATACAAACGACTTTGAGACAAGGCGCAATTTTCGTTCCGATTGTTGGTGGACCACCCAAGAAGTGGACCACGGAAGAAGCGTTCTTCTTCACAAACCGGCTGTGCCAGGCCGGGGCGGCCCGGCCATAGTAGTGTCAGGCAGTGTATATGGACACGCGACTGACTGCTCCACGGATGTCTCCGCTGTGTTGCCAGGCGGAAACGGCAGAGCGCAAAGCAGAGAGAACCAGTCTCGGGGACATCTTCTTGATCTTGTATAACGGAAGTTACGCAGAAAAGCAACATCATGAGCGCGGCATCAGGGCCCAGGAAGCTGGCGCCCCCAGGGCGACAATAAACAGATTTATCGTAGTGTTGGAAGTTTTTTTTTTTTGTTTGTTTGTTCGTTGGTTCCATCTCTTCTAGCTCTTTGCTCTCTCTATTATGTCGCGACGTTTGGTGGAGGGAGGCGGCGGCATCCTCCCCCTGACCAGACGGTGGAGCCGGACGATGGCGTGGCGGCGGACACTACGACTGTCTCGCTTCTCGTGAAATCTAAAACCCCGCCACGTAGAACAACGCTTCGCTTCGATTTCCGCCTTTGCAAAAGTCATCGCCGGGTCGCCACTTTGGTAACCTTTGGATGACCCACGCAAATGGAAGCGAATACATAGTGTAGATAGAGAGAGAGATGGAGTACTTAGTCCATGGTTGCTTTTTGGGAAGTTTCTCCGTTGTTTTCCATTAGCTTGAGGTCCGCTGAGAAGAAAGGGGGTTGATGCTTCCACTCGCTCTCTCTATATATAGCTACCTCGCGTAATGCGTAATGCGCATGGTTTTATGGTTATTGCAGCTCACTAGTAACAAGTTGCTCACGTAGTTAACTATGTGTGAAACGGTTGATGAGAAGCGATGCGCCTCTTTTCGTTCTCTGCGCCAATCGGAGTAGGCTCTTTCCGGTTAGTTGTCGTCGTTCGGACCAAAACTTTTGGCGATTTGTTGTGCTATAATCTCTCCGTTCTGATGGCACACGGAAGAAGTCGCGCCATGGTTTGTCGCGACTCTTCAGACCGCCTGAGAACTGTTGAAACAACAGGAAAGTTGGTTTAAAAAAAATACCAGATAGCTTGATGTTACACACTATGATCGTACATTAAGATTACGTCTCCGATACTACGCCCTAGCTCAAACCACTTGCATTGGTGCTCGCATAATCTGTCGTGTAGAGCTAGTGCTGCCGTGCCGCTTATTCCATGTCTGCGTCAACGACTAGCGATGGGGAGGCCAGCGGGGTAAGGCAGTAGCCAAAACTGTGTTGGCAAACACACGGGCACATATCATACGTTCGGCATAAATCATATCATAACAATATCGTTGCGGTGTCGTGCGCTAGACTGTCGGAAACGTGTTCTCGTCGCGACTGTAAACGACCGGAATGGCGACATGGCTCTGGTTCGTCCCTTCCGGATAACATCTTCCGGGGAATGCTTCCTCCGCCGTCCAGTTACGTTACGTCACCCGTGGCTGTGACTGTGTGTGCGGAGCAGCTTTTTTCGGAGACGAATGTGCTCTAGCACAGAACCACACCGCCATCGGGACACGGGGAGTCAACTGTTGCCATTGGGGCTGTTTGTTGGATTTGCGGTAACGGTGCACGTAATATCCGCATCAGTGAGTGCTTGTTGCATACCCATCGGTTTGGAGTATATTCTAAGCAAGCATGTAGCAACCATTTAAGATTGTTTTCTACGTTCTCATTTTTGGGGTTTTGATTCTGTAATAAACTCGGACCACGAATACTGGCGAAAGGAACATTTCTGTCCGATGGATTTTCTCGCAGTGTATCATACTTCTCGAGAGTCCTTGACTGACAGATAGGCGCTATAGTGCCTCGAGACAACACTAGTGGAGGGTCTATCAAAAAGGAAAGGAAGCAGCGCTCGGACAAGGCCGGATGAATACTAACCACTTAACTGACATTTCCCCACGCTAAGATTGAAGCAAGCAAGGTATCAAGTTACTCCCCCCCCCCCCCCCCCCGTATCCGGGCTGTTTACTCTCTTGCTTCATTGATACCATAGCTTGTGATTTGTCTGTGGGTGAGTCACGTGGTGAAGCATGTGGCATTTTTCCACCACCACCACCAAAAAAAGCTTTCTCTGCCCTGCCGCTGAATGAAGGCACTCCAGCTTACCTTCCACATCCTTACAGAGCACGCAATTTGTCTTAGAAGGGGGGGGGGGGGGGGGGGATAAAGTTCCAAAAAAGTGATTTATCAACCCCCAACTCGTTGCTATTATCTTATTTGTTTTTTTAGGAGATCCTTTGCTGAGAACTAGACAAACATTGTCTCAAACTAATTCTTCACTCGAGGATAATTGACTAACGAATCCGTTCGCAATTCCCGGCTGCTGCACTTCTAATTCGGTAGCACCAACACCGCAATGCCACAAATAGTTGAATGCGTGCCGCGTTCCGAGACATCTTTTTGACCTCGACCGCAAAAAAATGCGTTCGATTAGGCGCCACTAGCAACGGGGGGCGCAACGGGCGCGCGAACCATGGCCAACTTCCTCGAATGTTTGGCAGTGCACCGATGACAGATTGGACGCGTCCGTGTGTTTAACAAATTAGAAGTCATAGACGCGCGTCGCATGTTTGGCGCACCGAGACCGACTCTCATGTTTTGGGGTGGGGAAAAAACACAGTGCAATACACTGAAAGATGGTAGATCTTTCGGTTGTGATTGCGGTCGCCTCCGGAAATCGGGAAATCACTTTCCGCCGCCCAAGGACTAACGATCATCTGTTGTTGTGCAGTGGCTGTTAGCAACTCAATCTGTCTGTCTGTCTGTCTGGTCAATTGTTGTTATACAAACAAACGTTTCTCTTCAACAATAGCCGAAATGATCGTGTATTTCTAAACTGTTTTAATTTATTCCCGAATAGATGCTTGATGAAATAGTTTGATCGACCCACCCGATGCGCATTAGCATTTGAATCGCATAAAAAATCAATCAGACGCCAACGAAATTGAGTGTTCATGTGCCACCACCAGAAAACGCACACACACACGTGCCGAGCCGGGGACGGTGGTATGGCGGTTTCGTTTCCAATCTTTCCGATGGGAGCCCGGCGTGTGCATGTGCCTATATGTTCGACCGACGGTTAATGAATACATTTAAAATCATCACAAAATAAACAATGGCATGGTTGTTGGGCTAGTGGACAGATGGTTTATTTTTTCCGCCGTTGCGAACCGATGTGTCTCCCCAAGACCGTCGACGATGGGGTGGCCTTTAAAAAGCATACTTTATGCTGTCTCAACTGTGGTTGACCCTCGACTGCCGGGTGCCCGGTGGTGGTCGGTCGCTTTAAAATATGTTTGAAAAAAAAAAGCAACTGAGGTGCACGCCGCGCATGGCTTTTGGTTTCCGATCTCGATCCACATTATTTACACACACACACACGGCTAACGGGGAACGACTTTGTCAAATCGCCTTCGCCTTCGATGATTGTCATATTAATGGTCATCATTAGATTCGAGGCTCCTTCTCGCCTACACACTGGGCTGTGTACTAGTATGGCGCAGCGCAGCCCGAACGTGTGCTTCCGCTGTGTCGTCGTCTTCTGGTCGAAGAAGCGTCTTTCGATCGGCAAGCGTTTGATGTAGCGTCGACAAAACGGAACCATCCGGCCAACAGGGTGGGGACAACAGCACGCCAGCGCGCCACAGTAAGCTAGATATGGTCGTTAGTTATCAATGGCTATTTTATTTATTTGAGCTGGACCTGGGGAACTCAAAGTAACACTCGGTGATGCGTAGCACGTATGCGTTTGGTTATTTTATAGAGCATTGATTTATTATTTAAGTCGTCTTCCCCCCTTGCAATCCATCCGACGAATGAAATGGAAACGCTATCGCTTGAAACGAGAAACGCTTGACCGGAATGCGTAATGTAAAGTTCTTCGCCGTGAAT
This sequence comes from Anopheles darlingi, assembly GCF_943734745.1. Lineage (NCBI taxonomy): Eukaryota > Metazoa > Arthropoda > Insecta > Diptera > Culicidae > Anopheles > Anopheles darlingi. The sequence continues at coordinate 29,432,989 of NC_064875.1, read as the reverse complement.
TCGCTGACCTACCAACTGAGCTCGAATCGAATTATGATGACACTATTTAAAGCCGCAAATTAACTGAGGTCCTAAGCATCTTTTTAATAATAAACCGAATTTGAAACAAACCGATCAGATCAGAGGAACTTAAAAAGGGCGTTTGGTGTTTGCTCACTTAATGTTGTGCTGTTGCGACAAATTAGGTAATTGCGCCTTAATTGCGCTTCATTATCTGTTAATCTTCAATTCATAAATAACAGTTTTTTTTTGTTGGTTGCACATTTTATTACCCGATTGCATCTTGTCTGTCTTGGTGTGCCATCTGCGCGTATTATCGATCGGAACGGAACGGATTGCAAGTGGGACCCCGTGAACATAAGGTTTCCATTCCATTCGAAACTCTCAGAAATGTCGTCCTCCTTCGTCCGCGGGCTTCCCACGTTCTTCGCAAACCGTTCGCACGCGGTAGGAGTGTAAGATCACCCGTTAAAGCGGATCGGATTATAATTTACTCTCTAGCCTATCGAATTTTGCGGTGTTTTTTTTTCGGGCTTAAGCGTACGCGCGCGCGCACGCCACCGACCGATGGTGTTGCGGTTTTCGCCTGCCCGTGACCATCATAAAACGTGTGTCCGCATGCATATCCATTAGCAAAAACGAAAAAAACAAAAACGAAACCCCAGACCGATGCTAGCGAGCAGAATGGAAAGGAAAACTGCACCGAAAGACATAAAACATGGATCCGTAAAACGAGTAATCCTGTCCAGAGGGGCTGATAATGACGTTCAATCGGCGCCTTGGCGCCGAACGTCGCTTCAGGTGCGCGCAGCAAAAACAAACAGGAAAAAGAAGCCGAAAATCCAACAGACTCGTATTGTTGCTGGCTTCTGGCAGTGATTGCACGCGGCGAATTTCACGGGTAGCCAACGCCAGCAGCGGGGTTGTTAAATAAAGCCGTCAAGCTACTCCACAAAAATTAACCCATCCCCCCCCGGCTGTTTTATAGCATTTAAACATCCATAAGCCGTACTTTATGGCGTAAAGGATTTTGGGTTTTGCGGACCGGAGAAATCACGTTACCGCAGCACTTGTCGCTATCTATGTGTACCTTATGTGCGCACAGCAGAAGAATGATGATGATGATCGGAAAGTGGTATTACGATCGAAACATGAACGAGAAGAGCACGAGAGGCACACGGGTTATGTAAAATCAGTCAACGGGTGATAATCGGTATCTGCTGTAACATAAGTTTGTGGTTGATTTTTTTTTTGTTGTAATATCCTGGCGATTTTGTGTGTTTCGAGATTGTTAAGTCTTTCGATCGAATTCAACTGTTACTACTGTTACCATTTCAGGAAAAGCTCTTAAACAGTAACATAAAGGATGCGTAAAACAAACACAGGTTGCTAGGATGATAAATAAATATGCAAAAATCCATTTAAAGCACTGACTTGAAATTCCACTTCTTTGCACCACTTCGCGAATCGTTCCCATCCAAGTCATCCGAGTCCATTCATCTCACGCACGGCCGACTAAGTCAGAGGGATAGGGGAAACATCACTAAAGGTTGTCATCCTAAACAGTGTTTAGCACTCAGCTTTTCGCCATGGTACATCAATCTTTACCACCACCTCCCCCCTCCCCTCACCGCTGCCGTTTTCCCTTTTACATTATCGCACCATTAGGGGCAGTAACGGTATGCTGCTATCGAGAGCTAGCTATCGTGGGCAAACAGTGTCTCTCTGGACGTGACGTCTAGTAGCATCACGCCCTCCCGTACAGTTTTTCCTCTTCGATACCCACAGCAAACACACACACACACACACGCGCGCGCAGACACACAAATCCACCCCGGGCAGCACTACTGGGGTGTGCTGGTAATCGTTTTAAACGACCTGTGACGAATAAATCTCAATTAAATTATGCTAACCACTTGTCGAGTTTCGATAGCAAAGGGTGAACGAAGAGAAAGAGAGAGAGAGAGAGCGTGAGAAGGAGAAGGATGAGGCGTGTGTTTGGCTGATGATGCTGCGGGGGACCTGCTGCTACCCGGTGAACGTTGCCATTTTACTGCGGCGATTGCCGCTGACCTTTTGTGACGTTGTGGGGAGGAGGTGTGTGATGTTTGTGCTGGGGTGGGTGCCCTTGGCAGCTGCTGCTTGTCGTACTGCGCTGCGCGCTGCAGCTGTTTGCGTTTTCTAATGAAGATTGCTCACATAATATCTTACACGGTTTGGACCTGGACCACCACCCCCTCCCCCGGACCAATTAGTCGACCGCAGCGAGATATGATACATTGTACACGCGTATGTGTCTTCTGATTGTATTAATCATTCATCGCGGCTGTCTGGCGGAAGGTGGGTGGAGAGGTGGCATGTTTGATTGATTTGAGATAAATAGCCAGGATAATTCTAACCTCCTACCGCAGGCTACCGGGCAGAGCCGGGCAAGCGTCGCTCAATAAGTCACTGCTCAATGCAAATTTTCAATCAGGGACATTCATTATGTACGGTTTATATTAAAATATAAGCACCTACAACTTATTACAAGGAGTGATTATAACATATTTTTAAATGTATTTGAAGTACAGGCAGCACGGTTCGAGCTGAAATGATCTGCTCTTTATTCATTTAAGTGGTGTTGCCGCGTGTAATTCCTTCACATACCATTTCTTTCGTTGTTACAATTTTGTTGCGGTACACTTTCTGGACGACTGGTCAACGTTACCGATGACACTGTAACGAATTGTGGCCAGAGATTCAAATTATGTATTCACATGCAGGTGTTAGAGGAATAACCTCTTGTGGATTTGCAATCAAATGTAAAGCAATCAATTTATAACACATTTGGTTCTAAATGTGCACAACTTGTTTTTCACAAAATTAAGAACAAAATGCTTTTGCACGCATGAAAACGATGCGCTCTGCAATTTATAGTGTGACGTTTGATGTTTGTTGTTTTTCTCTATCCTCATCCATCTATAGAAAACTGAGTTTCAATAAATAGCTGTAATATGCTGCCCTATGCTCTTTAGTATTCATGCTATTTCATTAATTATTTATGCTATGAAAAAAATTGCCAAAAACATAGTAATATGGTTGCCCGATCCTGGCGCATATTGTGACGGCAAACAATTGACCCTGATTGGTGCCAGAACCGGAACGACAATCATACACTTTAATTCCCAGATTGTCCTGCCACGGGTGTGACCGTAACGATATCATTAATAACCTATGGCCATACGAGCGACCAACCGCCCTACTCCAGGGTCTCCAGATTCGTGGGCTGTGACAGTTTCAATTAAAATATTATATACCGACGTCTAGCCGGTGGTCTAGTTGTGCGTTGTTCAACATATCGTCTCATCGACCACGTTTCTCGAACGGATTCTATTCCGCATGCTACAACGGTGCGCTAGCTAGCTCGAGGGTCTGGCCAACACTACCGATGGCTACAGAATCGTCTACCGCAACAATTGTAACAATGGAATAATGGGTTGTCAGATCATAAATAATGCAATTCACAACAACGCCGAAGACCGGGTTGTTTGGCACAAAGCCCACCAAGAGCGCTTGGTCCTAGCGTGGTCTATAGTTGACTAACTTCTTGGACTTCAAATGTTTACCCTGTCTGATGCAAAGAGTGTTGCATTTTGCAAAATCTGACCAGACATACGGCATGTCGCTAAACTACAAGAGAGAGAAAGAGAGAGAGAGAGAGAGAGAGAGAGAGAGAGAGAGAGAAACGATTAGCGACTTTGCGTTGGCTAATGTCCAGTAGCGAGAGTACTGTCTGTACTTGTACGATCAATAAATTAATGGAGGATAATGCTGCTATACTTCGTTCTGCTGTCAATGTGTGATTTACAACGTACTGAGATACCAATCCTTGTCTCGATCTCAACTTGTGACGTTTTAATATACGATATTAAATCGTTTGAATCTCTATAGGTAGTTCATTAAAAATATAGGCCTATACTATGTATGCCTACATATACTGTACTATATCATTCAATCTTGCACTTGCATATTCAAATTAATCGATTTTGTATTAATTGCTGGTACTTCTACTTTTAGTACCAATAATGATTATCCGTTTGTGCTGAAACTTCGTTGTTAACGTCGTGAACTATTACTTTCGGTTCGAATAATACCCCGACCTCAGGAGAGCAGCACAAATGACAAATCAAATGACCAGATTTGTTCGAGACAGGCGAATATTTAACTCCATAAATCATCCAGCGCGTGTGCCCTGTTGGCGCCTGTACGCGTGTGGTGTTTGTTCATCCATTTGCTAATGAACGGTGGTAAAGAAGAAAGAGATTTATTGCTGCGTTCCGTTGACGCCGGTGATGAGTAAGGTGAAAAGGATTTCTTTTGCCTTACATTTAATTCTCACCGATGACATCCCAAGGCTGCTTGCCTCTAATTATATTTTTAGGTTCAGCGCAAGAGCGTGTACTGCTCGGTATAAAAACGAAACGAAAATACATTATAATTCTTTCAGACAAAATAAAGGTTCGCTTTTTTCCCTTTACAGGTGGCGCACTGGACCCCGGCATCGATTTACTGGACGCGCTGAATTCACACTCAAATCTATCCCAATATCCAGGAGTCATGATTACGCCATCCCGGGTGTACCATTTGTCAGGTAAGTTTTGGTCTAACTTTAAGCCAAATTTTGAGCTACTCTTGCATTCCGGTCAACAAGTCAGAAACAGTCAACAGGGTGCTGTTTACGGTAAATCAGACTGTTAGATCCTTATCATCTTGTTCTTCTACAACGCAATGAATGAACCACTAAATCGATTTGCTCTCGCTCTCTCTTACTCGCTCTCTCGGAGTGGCTAGTATTGTGGTTTTCCTCTATGAGATCATCGCCCGGAGGTGACATAAAGCTAGTGAGAGACAACAGACCATAATCCAAATCCTGGCGGTCGGGAAACACCCTAGACTTCTTCTCCTTCCCGGAAACCGCAGGAAAGATGCGTGTGGTGGTGGTTTATGGTTATCATTATAAGCTCACGGTCGGGACACGACGACCGCTAGAACAAACGCGTGCGGGAAATAGTCTAGACTATGGCCGCCGTAATGTTTGCAAGTTTTTGCGACCCTGTCTAGACTGCGCCTACTTTCCCGCCACATTTGTTCGATCCTGCGGTATTTCTTCCGGTTCGTTATTCCCGGAAGCTCGCGGCAAAAAAAAAACAACAGGGCGATTGGCTGGCGAGCTGCTGCTGCGGCTGCTGCTGCTGCTGGTGTTTGCCAAGCTTGCGCCATGTTTTCCATTTGATATCGTATTTCAGTCATCTCCTCTCCATGTGGAGCGTCCTATACCATCGAGTTAGTAGCGGTGGTGGCGTGTGAGGTACAAAAACGAACCAAATTGACTGGAACTGGTTGTCATCGGAATTGCATGCAAAACCTTCCTGACAGATGATTTAGGAAAGGTTCTTAGTGTGGCAATATGGATCTGGGATTAACATATTTCAACGCAATATTTGATTTGATTAATTGGTTTTTGTAGGTTTTGTATTACATTACACACGTTTGTAAGAACGTTGAAGTAAATTTGTATTCCCACCCATAATGTCAACAGAAGCACACGACACAGAGGTGTGAGTGTTCGTCACTGATTATACTTTAACCACACAATGCAACCACTGAAATCAAGGACATGTTTAACGCTAGGTTGTGTTTAATGTACTTCGTTTAAAAATTAAAACTTGTTCGCGTAGGAAGTTTGCGATGATCTTCCAACCATCGCAGAAACATTTCGACCAACGATTATCGATGCGTACGACCGGACGGTTTCTATTTTTATTGGTTTTTAATGCATTTCGATCTCACGGCGACACTGGCGACGAGTGTACGACTGTACCACAGTCAACCAGGACCTGTTCCATTAAACGTCAACTTCGGTTTCTTTCGCGTACGCGGCCCGGGGTCCGCACAGCTCCTCAATGATATACGATCCAACCGAGCAATTAGGTCGTAAAACTGAATCAATAACTTTACTTGCGACCGCGTCCAGAGCCCCTTCGTTTGCCCAGCGAACGTCAGCTAAAGTACGAGTGCGAAGGAATGTGTGTGCATGCATGATGCAGTCTTCAGCGTCGTTACCTGCGGTAGTAGCACCGTTGGTGGAGGGATAGTTGGTTTGGTCGACGCAGCCTAAACATGCCTAGACAGCTGTAAGTCACATTTAAGTTTATAGTCTCTTTGAGGTATTTACCGTAAAACCGTGCGAAGACATAAAATAAAGGAATTCAGCATCGTTCATTCCAGAAGCGTTGAAGCAAATTGTGTTTTTAGCGAAGTCGATTCAATTTGCTTTGGTATTAGTTTCGCCTTTTAACTTTGATCGTAATTGCGAGTGACTTTTAAATGTTTTGAAGTACATTACTTTTTTATATTACCTATTGAAACTGCCGGAACAGTATTTTGTTGAAATCATTTACATAATTCTAACTAGATAATGCTATCCATCTGATAGTTAATGTGCTGAAGATACTTTAATGAATGAATCACTCGAAATGAACAGCACCTGGCTCTATACTGAATTGAGTCCCACACTAAATACTTTTCAAATCAAGAAATTGCCCTCAAATCGACCATCAACGTTAACAATTTGTTTGGATGTTTAACTCTATTGTACGGCCCTCGCGCATCGCATCCACTAGTCCTTTTGGGCGAACAAATTGGGTTTGGATCGGCGTGCAGACGCGCGCTGTAAATGGTGCTGTTGACATTCATAAATCCGTTGGCAGACATTTATGGTCGATTTGGGTTCATTAGGAACAATCAGTGGCAACAACAATATCATTGACCAGTTCAATGGCAACCACTATAAGACAGAGGCTTAATAGTAGCATATTGGTTAAAAAGTAGCATTAAATAGAAGTGGTCTCAGTGAACTCCGTAAAATGTAACACAACTTACATGTAAACGTAAAGTGTAAAGGAGTTTGTTATATTTTTTATTAGACTAACAGTACAGTACCTTCGTGAACTTTTTATTGTATGAAACATATACTCCAAAGACGAACCTTTCTCACAGACAGCTCATGAGCGTAAACGTGACCGCGAACGATCTGCAACCAGCCACGCTTACGCACGGCAATAACAATTTAAGTCAATTTGGATCAACAACGTACACCGATTTTCTGTGGAGTGTACTCCGCCGGACGCTCAGATTGATAGCGGCGTGATTTGCCACGTGTGTGTGTATGAGAGAGAGATAAGTGTGCTAGGTCTTTCGTCATGTTGCTTGGGACATCAACCGAACACTGCTGATCATATGTTCTTCACTGATGCTAACGATGCCAAGGACAATAAACTAACGGTAGCCCGTTGTTGCTTAATCTTAAATCTTACGCGAATTAGTTACAGTTTATTGAAGGCCTATTTGCCTAAGCGTTTACAAATATTTCTTTTAAATTCACATTTTCATCATTTGCACTGTTATGGCCAAAGGTGTAAGGAGTTTAAACCGCACGGGGAGGGCCCCATAACCATATTCAGCGAGTTTAGCAAGATGACATCGCGAGTCAGTGTGTGCTATCAAACCGCATTAGAGGCACGCGTTGTGCAGACAGTGAGTGTTAAGCAAGCAATCACAACACTCCGCGGGTAAAATGGAAAATTTATGGAGTTTAGTGTTGACAGTGATCGCGCGGCTCGCCATGTTCGGGGTGATTGATGTTTGCCTTTCGCAAAGCAGTAACATTTTGTACATCAGCGCCGTTGCCTCTCCCAGTCACTTCCTTTGGTAAGATTTCCGCTGCAATGCGTACCAAAAAAAAAAAGCTTCGTGTTATTGAAGGGCGTCGTAACTATATCTAACGGTTATTTTCGCAGGAGTGAGCAGCTTGCAAAGTTACTTGCAGCAAATGGACACAACGTTACGTTGCTCAACATCTACAAGGAAGGTAGTGCCAAAAACCTGCACTTCCTTAAGCTGGATGGCATCGAGGAAGGCCTGGAGGCCGAAGGACCAGTCGACTACTTGGATCTACACCAAATGTCGCCATTTCAGTTGCTATCCTCGTTTGCGGATTTGGAGTACTCCGTGTGTGAGCATGCTCTAGTGTCGCCAACGCTCCAGCGGTTGCTACAATATCCGACAAGCTTCGTCTTTCAACTGATTATTCACGATCATCTTGCTGGACCGTGTTTGTTGCTGCTGCTGGAAGCGTTTCGCCATCCTCCGCTAGTAATGGCGTCTGCTGCCAGTTGCTACATTACAAGTGCCCTCCTTTTCGGCTCCCCAGTCTTCACTGGGTTTGTCCCAAGCCAACTACACGATGTGCCCTTGCAGATGGGACTGCTTGATCGAGGATACAACTTTCTTATTACGCACCTGGAAATTATGTCCAAGCAGTACTTCTACAATCCAGCAATCGATCGACTAGTACAGCGTCACTTTGAAAATACAACATCCGTTTCGCAATACGAGTCGAGGGCCATCCTCGTGCTATCTAATTCGCTATCCTTGTTGGATCCTCCGGAACCTCGGATCAGCCAAATCATCGGTGTTGGCGGACTGCATATCAACGCAGCGAGACCGATTCACTCGTATTTAGCCAACGATCTGGGCCAGTATAGAAAACGGGTGCTTGTGTCGTTCGGAACCAACGTACTGATAAGCACGTTGGGCAATGGAACAATCGATGCCATAGTGACGGTAGCTCGCGCGATGCCCTCCGTGAAATTCCTCTGGAAAACTGACACGCACAAGTCCCCGCTTAACGTGCCACTTCCCAGCAACGTTCTCACCGCAGCGTGGTTCCCGCAGAATGATCTGCTTGGTGGTGGCATCGTTGATGTCTTTGTAACGCACGGTGGACTGTTGAGTGTGCAAGAAGCAATTTGGCACGGGGTGCCCATGCTCGGTGTTCCCATTTACAGTGATCAATATCAAACCGTCCGCCGACTAGAACGATTGGGCATCGGTAGACGGTTGCTTTTGGAGGCCTTAAGTGCAGGCTCGTTGCAGGAACACTTACAAGCGTTGATTAATGATGAAAGGTACGTGACTAATGAGTAAAGGGCCAACCCTTGCGTTTTGTGATGTCTGTCTGCAGGGCGGGGTGCGTTGTTTTCTCTCCATTCCCCAGGTACAAGGAGCGTGCCCGCAATATTTCGCGCCTGGTTCGTGATGTACAGCCACCATCCCGAGCGAAAGCTGTCTGGACAATCGAATGGGTGATGAGAAATCACCAAACGAGCAATCCTCTTCTCGAGGATCTTAGCGGTGTAGGATTCATCGAGAAGTACGCCTTGGACGTGGCGGTCTTCGTTCTACTCACGATCAGTTGCTTCACCGTCGCTCTGTTCCACCTGTCAACTGCCTGCTACCGATACCTAATTTATCGCTTTGCAATAAAAAAGAAAATGGAATAAAGCTTTTGTTTGTGGAACCGGTCCCCACTCCCCCCACGAGAGGCCACCATATACCGTTCGATACCACCGTTCACACTCGCTCGCTCGCTCGCTCGCTCAAGAGGCTATTTGTTAGCCTTGGTGAAATGTATGATGAAGTGCAGCCCGGGATGGAATGGAACACAG
>NC_064875.1:29403438-29405938 GCF_943734745.1 Anopheles darlingi | reverse complement strand
TTCTCCCTCCACACTCCTCATCTGGTTTTAAATGTGCCTGTAAACCCACCCGTTTTAATCACATGCCATGAGTCCATGCTAAAGCGCGCTCCTAAGCTCCCTCCTTCTAAGCTCGGTCAGTGCTTGATTTGATCTGACTTTCTTTATCTCGGAAAAGTACAATGGAAACGTTTTATAAAATCCGTGGAAATGGCAATGGTCTCCCCATAGATATCCTTTTAAAATCCATTTTCTAAGCGTGTTCACAACGCACAAACGAGAAATATCATTTTTACGAGCGATAACACGAACATCGGGCATCCACTATGAAAACTATGCCATAAGCCATGATGAGTAGTGTAATTTATTCCGACTTACATTATATACCTGAGCCCCAAAACTAACTATCGCTACACAGTTCCGAGCAGAGAGAAGTCTTCTCATAAAAAAAAAATATACAGAGACATACACGTGAACCCCGGTACGTAGGTCACAAGGTTCAGCTTGTTGAACATTCCTAAGAAAAAAAACCTTAGAGTACACTATCTTTCCTACTTGATGGTGCATACGCTCCCATCTGCAGGCCGCACTGAGAAACAAAGAAAAACAACAGCAATTAGAACATGCGAAAATGTCCAACGATTTAGAAACAGTAACTCTACCCTCAGCAGCAAAGAAAAACAAACTATCGAACAAAATATGTAACCGAACAGGCTAAATCGTCAACCACTATAAAGCTAAATTCGCTTTGTTAACTACGAAATCAATCGCACTAACTATTGAGAAATCAAACGTATCCAAAATCAGTAAAGGGTAATGCACCAGAATACGGTGCATTGTTTAGTCAAGTACTACAGTCTTTAACGAACCCCCTATCACCCTCTCTACACACATTGGCATTTGAAATGAACTACTCGCGCAGTACCGTTCGGGGTACCGCGTGCACGTTGTACGGGTTAACCCCTAAGCAAATAAGTCCCTCAGCCCCTGTTTGTTGCACCTGGCCTTCTGACGGCCTTCCGCTCGCCTCAATACTACATCGCAAAGTAACTTATCGGAGCAACACACATGATGCCGCGTGTCGTATCGAAATTCAGGGAAAGGAAACACTCAACGGTGGCAGCAGGAGCGCAAGTAAAACAGAAAAAATCAAAGAACAAAAAAAAAATCAACAAATTGCCTGATTCTAGTCATAGAAGGAAGAACATAACAGATGGATTGTTTTAAATTATTTATTTCATACTCTGTATTTTCACATCATTTGGTTCAGCATATATATCGACTATTTGTGTTATTTATTACGTCTATCTGGTGAACGTATTTCTCAAATCCTGTTAAATCGCGATTGCTTTCTCTTCGCACAACTTTCTCCTACATGCATTACGTTACGACATTGGCAGTGGATCGTATTATTTATTTGTTGAATAAGATGAGTTTAATGATATATGTTTCCTGCAGGGTAAAATTTGGAAACATCCTATAACGAAGTGCGTTTTCGGATGGATTTGCAATGGAAGTAGGATGAAAGTTTGGAATGTTTTCTGATTAGCAAATAGCACACTTTAAAACTAAACGCTGTAAAGTAAAAACAAAAAAAGATACAATCATAGCGAACGTAGCATAATACTTATCCTTACATACAACGGTTTTGAACAATTAAAAAAAAGACAGCTAACAAAAACACGCAACTAGAGGAATAGAGGTGATTGAGTAGAAACAAATGGCGTTCGAGAATCCATTTAATTGTTATAAATAGTTAACTAGGCACGTAATTAATGAGTAATAAACAACGACAAAAGTGGTATGAAACTGGGGGAGCGAAAGAGAGGGAACGAATCCTTCCCCGCCATCTAGATCTATGGATAGGAAAAACACTTAGGATAGACGAAAGCTTCGGTCAACGATTTCCATGCGCAATGCTACAAGCTGATCTGATATCTAATTTCATTCAACGGGTGCAATTGGAATGAGAATCGATGAATTGTGGGCCTGCTTGAGAGCGGGTATGTGTGTAAGTGTGTGTGTGTGTGTTCTTTTTTTTTTGGTAGCTGCGGCCCCCAGAATAAGAGCAACAAATGAAAAACCGCTGAAAGTGATATTTTGAATGCGTATTTGCCATTAGACTGAGGAGGAGGAGAGCTGCATTGCGGATTATGGGTGACTGACATGTACTCCGGTACGTCTTCGGTTGGTTCAGAGAGTAGCGGTCACAACATCCTTTGCAACGACCCGTACACGAATGGGATTAGGATTGCTGTTTACCACGACACTGTCTAGAGTAGTGGAATGCAATGTTCTCTATTTCCATATGTGTAATCTTCTAGACTCGAATACTAGGGATCAGCAGTAATTAAACATATTTGCCACCGCTACCTATATTTATACATAATAAATATATATATATATATATATATACATACGCTATATATATCTTCGCTTCTTACGAATCCGTTCTTGTCGCTTGTCAACTCGTGGAAAGGATATACGATACCATTTTCCAAAACTGGTCGCCTATTAGCAG